>NW_028277168.1:3832500-4132500 GCF_051122295.1 Plectrocnemia conspersa
CAATTTTATTTTATAAAAAGCGCAATTATTGAAAATTAGCCCGAGCTCCAAAATTATATCTAATTATAGTTTTTAATTATTAAGCCAGATGTACTTTAACCGACATTGTTTCAAGTCTGGTTTTTCACAAGCTGTTGATTGTGTTTATTCTGTTGTAGCTTATTTGGCTCACTAAATTAAAAAAAAGTCATCAATATGAAATATATATTTTTATAATAACATATAAAAGAAATAAGTTTGCAATCGATGCATATAAGACACTGGTAAATAAAAAAAAGCAAGTAAACCTAATTGAATCTCTGCCGTAGTCTAGAAAAAGCGGAGAAACTCCTATAAGACCGTTAGAGACTTAATGGCAAACTGTCAGTATAGACTACTTCTACTTTGATTTTAAGAACTTTTTCACTATTTTCTATAGACGATCATTTTGGTGACCATGGAACATTGGATTAATATCGTTTAGTCATCCCTAATCTCATTGGTTATTTTCCGTCTGTGTGATACACGTTGGACGCCACCGAAATTGTCCCTCCGTAACGGTTCTTAAAGTTAAATAATAGTAGGTATTCTAAACAAATCTTTCAAGTGCAATTATGGATAGTAAAAAAACTGCGTTTGAGCAGTAAATATAAAAAAAACCCCCTCCGTTTTATTTTAGGTATTTATTTTTGAAGTAATTTTGTTGTAAGTGTATGTTAATATTATTAGTATATACTAATGACGAGACTTCTTTTGTATATATTTTTATTTATTTTTTCTTAATGGTAATTATTAATTAAAGATACCCAATTAACATTTGAAAAGCGCTGCTATTCGATGGCTCAAAACATAATAACCGTTTCACGTTATCTACGATATGTTACCATTTCCAAACACGATATTCTACTATGGAAGCGCTGTAAAAAATGATCGCCTCAACATCGTATAAATCATTTTGGGAAACCCGCATACACACAGACTGAAATTTATGAATGTAACTATTTTATTAATAAGCAAATAATAATAATATTTTGATTCCGTTTATGAGAAAAAGAAGCAGTCTTTTGTATTATGAATACAACTCGAGTGGTCTTGACAAAAACGTCTTCCTAATCCGCTTATTAAATTTCAAATTATGACTTATTGTAAAGAGCCATTCAAAGCCGTTGTGAACGTATACAATTCGTCGAGAGATTGGAATGATGATCAGTGTCTACAATTATAATTAACGAGGATGCTGCAACGAGATGGTCGCCAAGGCAACGCGGGGTGGTTGTCTCATCTGTAGAGGTGCTTGTGATGCTTAATTACGAGCTGAAATCCATCTCTATGCATACCCTCATATACCTTTGTTCAAATGTGATTCAAGTAATACTAATTTTTTTCAATCAGATCATTAAAAAAATACAACAATGTATTTGCCTGTTTATGACGACAGCAAAATTTACATTTACTACTGCCATAAATTGAGTGCGCGCTGTACTCACTTTGTATGATTTAATACTCGTCTACGCTTTTTCTAAGTCGTTAAACCGAAACGATCATCAGATAAAGCAAAGTTGGGCTTACCGGGTGCATAGCTCGCACTGCACTTTGGTGATTTGTGACCGAAGAGTGCAAAAATTGTTGATATCAGTCTCACACAAGCGGTTCGTTCCCACAGAAAATTCGCATTTTAACAAAGACAAAAAGCAACAAATTTAGCACATGTGAACATAAACTCTCAGAGATTAAGCGCCTCTGTCTGAATTCTAAAATGTTAAGGATGTATTATATGATTTCGTCTAACGACCCCCGAGTCTTATTTACGACTTTAACCGGATCGACTAAGTAAACGCTATCGTGTGAGGATTATTATTTCGAAACTTGCTAATGCTTGCTGATCTTCGGTTTGCGTCGTTGTTTTCAATTTATGTACACGCGATGACGTTTAGCAATTCGTTTTTGATAAATTTAGGTTGTCCTGGTTACTAAATTTAATAAGGAAAACTGAAATTAGGCAGCAATAGTCCGTATAAATGTACTGTCGTTAATTATAGCACTCGTGAGAAATACGATTTTAATCACTAAGATAAGATTACAACATTAATACAAGTTTAAAAAACGAGCTAAAAACTTCTCATGATAGCTTTAATCAACAAGTATGTCGAACTGCACTAAAAAATAAATATATTATGCTTTGTAGAAAATAATGTGTTCTTTAGACATTTTGCCAAAATGTGATATAAACACTGCTTTTCTTTTCTTTTAGTTTTATTATTATGTACGTATTTAAATGGGACATTAACACTGCAAGTGTGTATGTCCCATTTAAGTATATGCATAAGAGTGAAACAAAAAAGCTAGTTTCTTATTGTTGTTTAAGCCAAATAAAAATGTTAATATGTGGCAGTTTTAAATGGAAACATTTTATATTGAAAGACTGTATTTTTTGGTTAATTGTCAAAACTCTGTTTTATATTTTCAATAATTTTATAATATTAGGAGTATATCGTAAAAGTAATTATTCAAGTTACTAAAGTCTATTTATTTGTGATTAATTATTTATAAAAAAAGTTTGTGCGTATCGTAAAAATATTGATGAGAAAAACTTTTTATTTTTCATTTTGGAAGTGTACAGATGAGTAAAATAATATATTATCAGTTACATACATAAAGTTATATTAATGATACATAAAAAATATAGTCCCCGTGAAAAAATTAAAATTATGTACTTGATATGGTAAAAAACAATATAATTTTAATCAATCAGGACTAACATTATTCTCAAATTTTCTTTTTTTAAAACTCCTTCAGTACATATATGTACATATATTTCCAGTTATTATTTTTATTCATTGCATGATCACGCTAATTGCATATTTATTTGAAAAGCAGGACTTAAAATACATTTGGAAACAATGCATTGATTTGTCAAAAGAATCGGTATTCTCAAGAATGGACATTTTTAGAAAGAAGTCCGTTCATTGTGATTATAGGTTAAAAATTAGTATATTAGCTTGTAGACATTTCAGTAAAAAAAATTATGGCAAGAAAATATGACTTTATATAATTGTTATAGAATAAATGGTTTCTTAAAAACTCAAAATAATATTGTTTCTGAATATTTTTTTAAAGTTTGAAATATTTAAAGATTTAAAAAACATATTTTTAGAAAGCATGTAATTAAAACTTTTTTTAAGTAAAAAAGTGTATTTTTGTGGTTTTAAAAAAAATACCTTAAATGCAATTTTTAACAATTTTTATTGCACTATGATACATTTTGTGATTTAGTCTTTTCATTTTAAGTATGATTTTAAAAAAATACAAAAATCAATTTTATTCATAAAAGACATTAATAGCGTACTTTTGCTATTTTTTTATGTGATGTGTGTTACAGTATACACTGATAAAAAAACTGCAACATATTGTCTTTTGATGATATATGATTTTTTTGATAGCAATAAATTATATTGCGAGTTTTTAGAAAATCAATTAATCAGCAACTTTTATGGTAAATGTTAGGTGATATTATTTATATATTCAATAATATTATTTTATATCATCTGTATTCAACATTTTGTATAAAATATTAAAAAAAAAATAATGGCAAATTTTATAATGCATATATGGAGCAACTAAAATTGCAACTAAACATTTGATAATATGCACTTTGTACAAACAATCATACATTTTATTAGCTATAAGCTGGCCACACATGCACGGATCTGTTCGAGATGGATGTCCGGCGGACAAATCCGATCGTGTATGGTGGGAAAAACTACAGATGTGTCTGTCTGCCGTCCGTCCATACTTGCACTAAAAATTTGATAGTTTTCAAATTGTACACTAAAACTTGAATTTAATATTTAACTTTTTGAAACAGGTATTTTTGACATAGTATCTACAATACATATTTATCTATCTATTGTTTCGATTTTTTAAAAACGATTAGAGGTTCTTAATATTTTATTTAATTACAAAATGTATACCAGTAGTGCAAAGTAATAATTTTTAGTAAAAACTTTTTATTTATTGAATGTTGTATAATTATTTTTTTATGCAGTATATTTGTTATTAGCAAAAACAATAGAAAAAAGTTTACTTAAATACAAGGTTTAAAGTTATTCGTTAAAATATCAATATTTAGTCAAAATATAATTATCATTTAATTTTATTAATTACAAAGAATTAAATATATTCAAATACTGTTTAACACGCAGTTATTCACACTACTAACCATTTAAATAAATTACTAACTAAAATCAAACAAAATTACTGACCCAATAAATAAAATAATTTTCTGGTTAAATGCAATATTTAGCTACAATATTTTTTTACACGGGCTTGATAACTAGATTAATTTATAAAATTATACAATAAATAAAACTATTTTTTATAACAAATTTAGTTTTAGTTGATTTCAATGAAATTACTACATGTGCTATAAAATAAATATTAAAGTATAAATTTTATTTATTGCAAAACACTGTCCCCATAAAAAATCAACTCTAAAATTTTATCAAAATATCAAAATGAAATTCTTAAATACATTTTCAATATATTTCAATTGAATAAAATAATTAATGATATATATTAGGATTAAAAAGCTTATAAATTAGATGAGACTTATAGCTTTGTAACAAAAAAATAATCATACAATGTATTAGTAAAAAATAAATATAAATTTTTAAAATGGTTGATTTAAGAATGTATCACTTAGGATATAAAATATTTATTCGCCATAATACATTGACGATTCACGAATCACTACAATGTATTTATATTCAAGAGTCAGTGGATGATAACATTGCTCTTAAATTTCTGCTTGATGATTGTTTGTTCACCGAGAGGGATGCACTAGTGTATGTATTATAATAAAACATAGCAGTATTGGCTTATCGTTAAAAACTATAAAAAAAACCCAAAATGTTTTTATGAATTTCTCTGTTCATATTAATGAACTGAACTTAAAATATTATATATGTTTTCGCAAAAGTATTGCCGTTATATTTGGATACATAAAAGCCTTTGAAAGTAAACTTTAAATTTTAAGCGAAATGTATCTAGTAAAACTTTTAAGTATTTTCCTCGTATAAAAAAATGTTTCATGAAGGCTAGCACAACTTTAATAATGAAATGGAGCGCTCATTTTTTTGTTAACTCCTTATTTGACTGGTTCAGCAATAGATTTAATTAATTTAGAAGCATGGAACAGGCAATTAAAATAATTAGGTATCTGGATGTAATAGTTTACATTACCTTTGAATTAATTGGTTATTAATTGATGCACATTTATTATTCGGTGATGCAACTTGCAGAATTTCAATACATCATCCGGGCTCAAGAGTTTTTCGACTTGAGGTCCGAACTTCAGCATCCTGAAAAATCTAACATTGAGATCTTATTCTCGGTGTGAAATAATATTATAACTAATAAAATAAATCGACTGATAGATAATGTTAGTAGTGCTTGCATGGATTTAATTATAGATTTTGTTAATGCAATTCAACAATAAAAAATTCACTAATGTGAATATCTAATATACAACTATTTTTTCACTAGGGCTGCAATTATTATAAAATTATGGATATTTTATATTTATATCTATAATTATAGATGTGACACCACACCTAAGTGAAGCTAGGTTTTTCAGAATTTTAGCACATAGAGCTCAAAAGGCCATAACTGCTATAAATTATTGATTCTGTAGAAACATAAATAGTCACGAAACACTGCAATGAAATGGCTTAAAATGTTAGTACTTCATTGAAAATCAAAAAATAAATCACGTCACCATCGAGTCATAAATATTCTGCAAAAGTATACAAGCTATAATTAATATATTAATTTATTAATATAAATAATTAGAATGTCTATATAGCGATGCAATTTATTATTTATATAATGTAAGTTGTGTTTGCTTTTTTCTTAAATCTTTTAATGGCTTTGTATTTTTTATATGATATCAGTGAGTTAACAATAGCGGGGTCAGAGATCTTTATATTCTGGAATGACTATAAAACAAGTTATCGCATTGATGGTATACAATTTGTGTATGTTTTTGTTTTAAACATCACTTTCGTGGAATATTTTCTCGCGTAAGTTATTATTAATTCATACAAAACTAGACTATCATTCCGCGACGCGGAATTCGAACATTTACCACGCTTTTGGGCAATTTAGACGCGAAATGACCCATTATGCTTTAAAGCAAAAAATGCATACGATCATAATTATACATAATAAAATATATGAAAAAACAAGAACAATCCGATTTGCTGATTTCCATACAGCGTTCGCACGATAAACGTCCGAAAAACTAGCGAATATTAATCATATCAACTTACTTGCTCACTGTGTAATTTCATACTTAAACTTCAACAACGCCTCTTAATTATTGTATATATATATTTTATTTGAGTACAATTAAACGGCAAACCGTTACACTAGACACTTTTCCCCCTTTTCATAATAATAATACAGTACTTAAGAATTCATCGCTGTATGCATTGTGTTATTCGCACGATGGTAATAAAATTAAAATCTTGCTCAGATTTTTCGTCCTTTTTGGGAGAAATTTTCACACAGTCGCACTAAAATGGATGAAACTTTTTAATTGACAAGGCCGTGTGTTCCGCGAGCGACACAATGAAGTCATTTTTAAAGAATGTTGTTTTTAATGCGCGGATGTTGTAAAATATTAATATAATAACGTGAAATTGGCTTGACATAATAATATATAAATATACAATTTTAAGTCTGTGGGAAGTTGTCACGAATTTATTTTAAATTTTATTTCTTAATTTAAAGTAAGTAATCACTATAATTTAGTAAAAAAATAATTTAACTCATTAATATTTTTTTTAAAGTCTTTTAACTCTTAAACTTTCATGGGGACTTAACAGCTAAAGTGAAGTTAGGACGTTTGCTTTTTTAAAACTTGCGTAGATAATTTATTAATTTAAATTAAAAAAAGATTATCTTGACCTAAGTGTATATATTATAGTGAGAAAGAGAAACAAAAGATATTTTATTAAAAATAAATAATACGATCCAGATGGCAAAATTATCGCGAAAAAAAGTTGAAAATGACATTTAATAAATTACAAAATGAAATTAAAATAGCCGTTACTCAGCACAATAATCATTTTTGAGAAAATAAACTTAACAAAGCCGTATTTAAGATCTGTCAAAAATATAAATTACTCTTGTGAAAGCTATTGTCAAAATAAAATTAAACTTAGCTCATTATAAAAAATGCAAAACATAATTTATTTTAAAATATAAAATCGAACCTATGATTCAATAATGCCTAAAAAAAATGTAAACTACGATTGTATAATTTAACTTTGAGAAGCTTAAACATATCATATTTATATCATTTTTAAATAATCACATTTTTTGCAAATTTTATTTAGATTTTCGTTTACTTCTTGTCATTTTTGCTAATTTGCATTTATTTTTCATATAATTTTAAAGTACCATTAATCCCTTTTTAACACTATTTATTTCAGAATATCTAAATTTATATTTTTGTAATATTTCTTTACATGACAGGCATTTTTCGAATGCTTTGAAAGGGAATAAACCATAGCAACACCTACAAGTAAATGTCGTACTAAGTCTGTAAATCAGTGACATATATTTTATTGATTTAAATCAAAAATATTTACAGGAAATAGATTTCTTTAATCCTTCATTACGACATTTATCAAAAAGCTTATAAAATTCTACGGTTTTTTATGTAATGACCGATTGTAATTTATATTATATATATTATTCACAAATTTTCATCTCCATGACAGTGCTGCTAAATATTTTGTTATAGAGGCAATTAAATGGAAAGTCACATATACATAGTTTCTTATATATGTATAGTCAGATTAATAAAAACTCTTAATACATAAAGAAAATATCGAGATGTTTTTACTTATATAATGTGTAAATTTTAATTTGTAATTTGTTTTTTGTACTATTTTTCTATTTTTTACATATGAAAATTAGATAAAATAATCCACCAAAGTATTCTTCAAATTACTAATTAAAAAATAAGATTTACGTCATTTATTAAATAATTGTTTTTAATGGTTTTATCTATCTTAACAAAACTACTTTTTACAATTTTTCTTAGCTTTCTTTTAAATATTTGATATATAATACATTTGAGTTACAATAGAGTCTAGGAACATTTGTAGCCCGCAATTCATCGCCAGTAATTAACCGCTAGCAATGAATCACTAGCATTTTCCACCGTGTATTTGTAGCCAGCAATGATCGCTTACATATTTTACTGTCTAGAAGTGCGTTTAATCAAATCATAAAAAGTTATTTTTATTCATGTTTCTGCCTTAAGCTATAATTAGCATATTTTTATAATTATATGAAATATGAGGGAATAGTTGGAAACTTGAAAAAATAGGTTTAATATAGGTTTTATGTATCACAAAAATAGTAAAAGAAATAAGTAGTTATTAAATAATACAATGTAATGAAGGGTTAATCTTAAACTAAACTAATTAAATAGAGCCACCTGCTTGTGTCCATTGTGAATCTTAAACTCGAGCTCCAAAGTTTCGATCTGTAGTAATAACAAGCTATAAATTCATAAAATTAGTTTTAAATGGAAGTTAGGTCCATTTTAAGCGGACTATATACACCTTATTTTTAATATAAAATTATTATTGAATTAATATGAATTATATGTATTGCCTGGCGATAAAATATGCTAGCATTGTTTATATAATCAATTGACGCACCGGTAAACTGTTAGTGATAAATTTCTGGCGGTGAATTACGAGAGATAATTTATTCGGACCCCGTGTTTAATGGTTTGACAAGATCAAGCTAAATTTTTACGCAAAATATTTTTAATTTCCTAAAATAGAATTTTAATATGAAAAAATATGGTTTATTTGTATCTGATTAATAATGACTATTACAATTAAGTGTTCCATTGCGTTAGTCCAATGCGTTACAATGGTATTAACAAGTATGTAACAAAGCTTGTAAGTTAGTGACATATATTTTAATAATTTAAAATTAACATTACAGCTAACGCATAATATAAATCACGATGCACGATTTAGTTTGATTTTATTTTAATTATTAACTACGGAAAATCAAGAAAAACTTAATTTGTGATGATCGATCTGAATTATAAATATAAAATAATCATTAATTTTAATCTTCCCGACACGATAGAAATTAAAAAAAACCAAGGATCCATATGAGATCACCGATTTATATGACCACTGGTCTATTATGTTGTATAACTCATAAACGATCCTATATTCAAAGACTTGAAGTACGACTTGTTATATAGGGATATTTCTCAAGGCATAGATATGAGTCAACAACTCTCATCACTTTCGTCGATGACGCTCTTTCTTGAGAATAATGCCACTTTTCCACGAATGTCAAACAAACCTTCGTGCATTTCGACACATGATGCTTTGAGACATCGATCACGCTCCCATTGTCGAAGATGGCCGCGGCTGTTGACACTTTGTCTCACGACAAAGAGAACCTTTAAAGCATTAGCGCCTCTCGCGAGTGCAAACAGCATCCGAATGTCCACTCTCCGTGTCCATATGTATCTCTGCAAACAAACATTCCTTTTGTCGCCTCGTCACGTGTGAACCCGCGCCTTGTCCTTGTAGACTCACTAATTCGATGCATTTCTTGGCAGTAATTTAATTTGTGACAAAAATGTGTGCCCGTCGCAAAATTTACACTTTAAGTTAGCGGTCAATATGAGTAAAAAAAATATTGACAATGACAAATTGTTATAGTGTTTGACAAAACAGCGAGTGAAAAAATTCAACAGTAGGCGCTAAATTGTGTTGACAATGAAAATGACTATAGAGCGGTGAAAACGCGTTTTATTTTTATTTGTAATGCTGTGACATGAAATGCCGAAAAATAGCACGCAAGTTTTGAATTATTGCTTTCAGTATCATTTTCATCAGAAAATAAATGTGGCCTTGATACTAGAGAAAATAATATGTTAAGGTAAATTTTAAAGCAATTAAGAAATAGACGTTAAAGTAAAATAACAAAAAATATTTAATTACCACATAATTATTAGGTTAAAATGAATAAATGTAATAAATTAAGATGCTGTCTCTAGTGCGATTATTGATAAAATTAAGTCAATCCATAGTTTAGCTATCTTAATGGGTGGCAAATTTAATAATTTTATTTGCAACCTATACGTGGAAAAATGTATAAGCATATTTAGTACAAGTATTTAAAAATTAAATTGCATTTAATCTTACCTTTATAAATATCATAAAATATATAAATTGTTAAAGGTAAAAAAAAACAAAAAATAGATAGAAAAATTAACATGGTTGTTTACAATTAACATGTCTAAATTTTTTTAGTTGATAAGATTTTAATTTTTGTACATATTTTCCCTGCTGTGTTTACACTTCTACAATTGTAAAATTATGAATGTATCAGTCTCTGCATGTATGAATTTAATTGTGTAATTCCTTATTTATGTTTATGTGGTAGATCGGTTTTATTTTTAAGTTCAAATTACAAAGGTTTATAAAGTTAAAATATGGGCGTTCAAATTGTGCAATAAATGGATGTTGAGATATAAATTCTTGATGACTTGTTTGCGTTGTGATACTGTCATAGTATTTTTCAAGTCTCTTTGTGGTTCAATATGACTACTTGACTAATCCAAATCTGAATGTCTATGTCGATTCAGAGTGAGCTTCACTGAATGCGAGCTTAGGGCCAAACTATGTATTTTAAGTTGGAAATTAAATATACGTGATACTATAAAAGTGAAAGTCTAACTGATTTTTCTAAGGCAACATTCTGGTCCATATATAATCAAAAATGAGAAGTAGGTATATTATGATATTTTACTCTCTTTACTTTTTGCACATTTTACAGTCCGTTAATTTTAAAAAGTCAGAGAAAAATACTATGGTTTAATGTGTAATTATCACGTGCTCTTAACTTTTTGCTTTGTAATTGGTTGTTCGCCAATGTACCGCAAAGTGTTTTAATAATAAAGGGTTGTATTGGTTTAATTTGTCGAAATTGTTCAAATTATTAAATATAAAAATGTGTTCTACAAACAACTTCATTAATTTTTCTCCTATATTTGCTAAAATATAACTATATTTATTTTCAAAACTTCTTCTGTGATCTTTTTCCGCTCCTTAGGACTGCAGCTTCTGGGCAACTGCCTACCTGTCTATACCCACAGGACGTCCTTGGATACTATCCACGGACGTCATCCCTATAATAGGGAACTGGTTCCCAGGGAACCAGTTAAAGAATATAATATACGACAAATACCCCAACTTTTTGTACTCGAAACTGCTATGATTAAAAGGAAAATTAAAATGTTCCAATACTGTTTAGTTAATAAAATAATATAGTTAAAATGCTACTCTCTTTGACCCATTAGCAAATTAAACTTTTTATTTTGTAACTGTAATAATTATTTGGAGGCTTCAAAGAATACGTTTATGGACCACTGTTTTAAAATTTAGTTGTAACAAATTAATACAGTTACAAAATTACTTTTAAAGTAATTTATACTCCGTAACCAATATAACTTAAAAATATATTTAAAAACAAGGAATGTTTATATGTAAAATATATACTTAAGTTATTTTTTTTTATTTTTTAGTTTTTCTGGTGCGTTACAAAATATTATACAAAAAAATAGTTATGCAATTAAACATTTAAAAAAGTAAAAAATAAAATATGTGTGATGCACACATTAAACAGATAAGCACCCTCCCGCGTATTTTTTCCAGCTCCTTATAACTATCGCCAAAAATATTTTCATGTTTGGCAAGCTCATTGAGAAGCTGAAATGTTCGTGCAAGTGAAGCGTTCTCTCAAGCACTGATGTCCTAGCAGTAACAAACTAGAATAAGGGACGCGATCGCGACTCTCAAAGTACTTTAAAGCTCCCAATCGATTAACCTATTTTAATATAAAAAAATCCCTCTGATTTTGATATATTCTATACAAAAAATAACAGTTTATTAGTAATATTATATAATATATAGCACAATTTTATGCATTGCATCGTTAACTAAGCATTGATATTTTTTTAAATATTTAAACTGCTTATACTTATTACTGTAACATTTTTGTTTTTAAAATATTATTCACTTAAAATTAAATTAAAATATTGAGTTAGTAATGAGTGTGGAAAAAATCTTCAGTTGGGAGCATGTTCAAAGCCCCTGCACTCTCCGAGAGTGTCACATTGAAGCAAATGCCATCGGCAAACAATGTGTCCGCTTGGTAAACACACTTCTGGTCGTATGTCGCGGCATGTGCACAAGACGTTAGTGAGATGTTAGCCAAGTATTGACACATCTCATTCAGAGGCCGGCAGAGTGGCTCTCTGAGGTGGTCGCCGGTCACTCTCTGCGACCAGCAGAGTGGTCACCACTCTCTTTGTCACCCAGCGTCGGCCTTGTTAGCACCGTCGTAAATTATTGTGTATGTACGCTGAGATGACTTCAAGGGTCATCAGATTCGATTTTTTACAGATTAAAGAAGAGCCGATGAGAGCTTTGTTAATCCTATAGTTTGTATGAAGATTTTCTTAACACAAGTACTGTTCTCATCTTTTTTCTGGACGTTTAATGTAAGACGAGATCTACATTAATTGTCAGCATTGGCATCTCAGGTGCTTATTTTGTGATTTAAATATACAAAAAAGTCTATTAGGATTAGGTAGCAATTAAAAACTGCATCGATGAATTTTCAATTTAGCAACTGCTAATGTTTGTGTTAGAGCTAGAATAGAACCGGAAACGGGTAGCCGTCTTTTTAAAAATAACCGAATATCCTGTTATTTTGGACGGGTATCCGGTTATTTAAATTTTAATATAATACTTGATTTCTCCATACGAAATATATATCTTACACAATTTTTAAGTTGAAATATTCTCCAGCTATTCATGTATTTTGCAAAACCCATTTAGAGATTAAGAGGGTAGTAAAAGAGGTGTATCAAAAAGGGACAGGAAATCTCTATTGAACAATCCGATAGTATTGTTTCACAATGTATGTTTTATTCAAACATGCCGTTTAACAAAAAAAATGGGAATATTTGCTTAAAATACACACGGCATACTCGGGGGACGGTTGTACACAAAAGCGGCATTTAAGTGTATTTTTATTATTTACCGTCAATGATTTATGATCGTTAGAGTTGTGATCGCTTGTTATCTATCGGTTGATGGATAGCTCTCTAGCAAGAGATTCGAATAATTTTTTTTTTATAATTCAATGAAATTTTGATAGCGATTACCCAGAAATTAATTATTTGATTAGGTCAAAAATGTTTATTGTCGATTTAGAAATAACATAAAAAAATATTTTTTATTTTTGGAAATATGAAAAGAGCAGATTCTGCTTGTATAATTAGGTGATTCATAAATTGAAGATTATAAAATTTTCATTCGAAATTTTATATTGCTTTCAAGTTGATCAAATTCATGAGAGTTGACAATGATCGGCACTTTAGAAAGTTTTTATTAAATTTTGACTCATGGTATAACCACATTTTTGCTGTCAATAATATATTTAGACAGGTGAGCCCTTTCACGTGCTTTTACGATAAGCAAGCTAATTAATTAAAACTATCTAACCCTCACAAACATATAATTTAATTAAATTTTAAATATTAAAACAACACATTTTTACTTGTGAAATAATTAATATCCTAGCATACTTATTTCCTCCAGAATTTAATCAAATTTGTGAACAAATTTATGAGCGCAACAATCTTGGCAACTGTCGGCAAACTAATGAAAGTCAGCTGTCGCGTTGATCGATTTCAAACAGATGATAAAAACAATATACTCTTATATGACTCGGACATGTTTGAATTTTGTTTGAAGATCTTAGTTTGACCCTGTTCTAGATAAATAACAATTATTTTAAATTGGGGAAACAAATTGATTTATAGTCATGGTTTGACTCTTGGAAAGATAATTCATATTTAATACCTCCTTCACGTTATATACTTATTACAGAAGCCATAATTTTGCTAGAGTACGGAATCTAAAAGGTGATGAAACCATATTGTTGCATTATTTAGATTGCTGCTAAGAATAAGACAGTGTATTATCAATAGTAAAAAACTTCCAATAAAAATATCAAGTTAGTTTTGAATAATACAGCAGCATCGGATGACGTCTGGAAATTTAAAAATGTTGTTTAATCATTAATAAGCTATGCATACATCTTATTTTCTTAATTTAAATCATTAATTCTATCGGTCAATCTAATACTTTTAAATAGTATTAAGATAGAAACGACAAAATTACCTTTCCACTCTATTTAATTTTTAACATAACATTTTTTTTTATCTCACACGATCATTATATGCATTTGATTTTTTTTACCAAAAAATTCAGCAAATTAAATACATCGGTTTGCTATTTATATTTGCAAGGAATTTTAATTATGGCTTTAGAAATCTCACTGAAATAAGTTAGCTTTAAATAGCTTCACACACGGGATGCACACTACTAACTGTGGCACAACTTCCAAGCATGCAAATTATTTAGTATATAATTAATGATTTACTTTTATTAAAATAAGTCTAAGACGTTTGCAATTTATATTAAATTTTCATTTTATATATTGTACATGCATATATACAAATAATAGTTATTTCTTATTAGACCGTCTTTTAAATTAAATATGATTTTTTGCTTAGTTTAATAAGAACATTTTTGATTATTTTATTTCCGGATTTTGCTACCCATATTCACAAAATTTAATTATATCTCGTACACATATACACCGCGGCATCATAAAGAACAGGAAAAAACGAATTAGCGGCACACAAAAATGGGCTCACATTATGATGATCCCTTGAAAGGGTTCGCCCTTTGAGACGGGGGAAGGGGCGGACCGGGTGAGGAGAGGGGATGCTCCGAATTCTGCAAAGGGTTATTAATGCTTTCACCCCTTTCATATTCCGACACTAATACAACCAAATGGCATTTTACATATTTTGTTCGGCGTCGACATGGGACTAATTTTTTTCAGCTAAACATGATTTATTTTATTTTTTATCTATTTAATTATATAGTACAAAAAAAATAACAAAGGCATGAAGTGCTATAGACTAAAAGCTACGCTTTTAAAATATATTAAAATTATAATTTTATTTCTGATATTCATATACATACATATATATTATTATAATAATATGTTATAGTATTTTATTCTAAATAACTTGAGATGATTTATTAAATCATTCTAAATATCAATTTTCATATCAATATATTCCATGTCCTGATTTGACTAACTAAACAGGGGACGTGAGTATCATAGTAACCCGCTTTTAAGGTTTTCCGTCCTCTTTGGCGGAAGAGGAAGGGTTATACTTGCATTTATAATATAAGTATATACATGTTATATTATATATGGAGCCTTGAACCCCATATTTATTATTATATCTTTGGTTTAATTTAATTTCGCGATGATATAGGAGGGGACGATTTTCGGGTTAAGGTACACCGCTAAAAATTTACGTAACGTTCATATTACGTGCAATATACATATAAATGGTGTATTCAAATACATTTTCATGTTATCTTCAATATTGTACCTTAATAGCAATTCTAAACAACAAATTATATTAAATATATAATATAAAATCATATAATGAAAATTATATTTCAACGGATTGGCTGAACAAATAATTATTAAATCAGCATTGAAAGTAATTTGCGGATTATGTGTGCATTTGACGCCATTTTGTCGAAATGGTCTGTCGAAAATTTGATGAGCAAATCCGGGCGGCGATATTTGTCAATGGAATTAGGGATGAAATTCAATATTTGGTTGAAATTTTTCCCAAAAGCTGCACCGGCAGATGCATATTTGCATTGTGCAAGCTACGATTTGGGGAAAGGGCTAATGGATTAACGAGCGACCGTCGCTGGGGTTGAACATACCCTATGCGGATATTCAATAACTTTTTGGTCGCATCGATACAAAAGTATCATTTTAGCTAATATTTTCATATTAAATACTTGAATAAATAATATTTATATTTGGATCGATGATATTACAATTTTTTTATATTATTCTTGCGGTGTTAATTTTTTTTATACTATTAAAATTGGGTTTAAAGTTCACTATATGTGATATATGTGGTAACACAAAGATAGATATATATCTGATTTATAACCAAATAAGTTCGTAAAAGCAATATATAAAGCAAAATAATGAGTTACGAAATCATAAAAGAAACAATATTTGGCAATAAAGAAATTTGTGTGTCAGAGTTATATACATATGTATCTTATAAAACTCTACTTAAATATAAAAATCATATCAAGATTGAACCAAAATATTTACCATTTATTATTTGTAAAATATAATACAAAAGCAATAGTTCTGGTATTTTAATACAGTACTAGAAAAAAAAGTTAAAAAATATTTTTGCAGTTTATCATAAGACTAATATTATAAAAACACCTCATTATAATATTTCCTTGGTTGAATTTATTTATTTTTTCTATCTTATATAAAAGTATTTCTATTTATGCTGTGTATTCAATCTTATTGTCCAAATAAATACCGGGTGAAATTTTATTTTCAATATTTCCTATCAATATAATCTTTTAAGTATACTAATATAACAGTAAATCTGTTTTTTATAATTATTTAAAATTAAGGTTATACATTTAAATACTGTATATTAAACAATTAAACTTTTTTAATACATTATGTAAAATAAAGATTGTAAATTTAAAAATATTTTATTTACCCTTCATTTATATTTATTGTCTATATTTAGATAAATGACATTGTTTTTAAACCATTTTTTCATAAAATTTAATTTACTATTCAAGTTACAATACATTTTTAAGTACATAATCAAAGAATAATTTTTAACAGATCAACTTAACATTTTCATTTTCAAAAATTACCTAAAATAACAATGTATTATTTATCATATCGATAAAATCAAAGTCAAAAGCCTTTAAATATTTATTAGGCTGTTGGAAAATAATCACACCGATCCAGACCGTGTACTTGTTGTGCTTTTACTTCTCTTTTTGGGCTCAACCGTCTTACTTAATATAAACTTAATTAGTGGTTAATACAATAATTCTAATTAATAAATACTACATGAATATTATAAAATTATGAGCTATATAACTATTAATTTATGTAATCTGATTTTTTTAAAATTATTTACTATTTTTTTGGTAATCATCAATGCAATAAATAATAGTATTGTTTTAAAACAGATACATTTCACATTTTTACGTTATTTTTTATATAACAATAAATATATTTTAAACAATAATGGTCGCAATTTAGATCCCTGTGGTGCACTGTGAAATTACTATTTCTTTCTCTTTTGAATCTATATTTTAGTTATTTAAACATAATATGCATTAATCAAGGGCTTTATATAGCACTTTCATTTAATTCATTAATCAATAAATCAACTCTTGTGCATTTATTAATTAATTGAAATAATAATGTATCGTTTTTAATCAGTTTTTTACGTTTTATATTATATTAATAATATGATATATATTAGAGATAATACTGTTACAAATTTATATCCCTGTAGTACACCGTTAAATATCACCGTATTTAACATAACCTCTTATATAAATAGGAATAATAGTTATTAAAAAAAATTTTACATTACTAATTATTTTAACATAACATTTTGTATAGATGCTAATTTTTAAATAAATACAAAATTATTTTTGTACTTTTTCACCTATAAATAAACAAGATACATAAATAAATATTAAAAGTTTTTTTATTAAAATCCAAAAATTAGGCACAATTGTACATATTAGTAAAATGCTGTGAAAGTTAAAAATGTAATTAATCATTTATGCCTGAATTTTACAATCTTAAATTGGTATAACATTTATACTAGTTCGACCTTTGTATAGTGCTTACTCCAAAATATATGTCTTTGCTATTTTTCTCTTATTGAGTGATTAGAATTCGATGGGGTGTAGATTGATAGTTATCAATTTGTTTATCAAAGCTGATTTTAATTTTGATAATTTAAACATATTTATATTTTCTTCTTATATATACATATGTATATTATATATAATTTCATTTCGCCAGTTTTTTTTCATTTGCATTTATTTTTATAAATCGATAAACTAATATAAACTGCTTTGTCGAAGCTGTTCAGTAATTATTAAAAATATTTAAAATCAAATACATTATTAACCATTTTTAAATAAAAACGAAATATGATATTTTTGTTAGTGCTGTTTTGTTGAAGATTTTTTATTATAATTTTTTTACATGACGTGTATTTTATTAAAATATAAATATAAATTATTTGTAACATATTTAAAATTATCTTTTCAGTTAGATATATTATAGCTATAAATAATATAATTCGAGTGGTTTTGTTAGGACTATTTTGTCAAAGTTCTTGTATCTTATACTGTTTTTAAGTATAACAAATATTAAATTAAAGCCATACATTATATTAAAATTAATATGTACTTTAATAAAGTTTGTTTAATTAACCTAGAGTTTCAAAGTTATATTTCATATTATAGCTATAGACTATCTTAGATAAATATGTAATAAAATGTCAGGTCTATTTTGTTAAAGTAAAAAAGTTTAAAATATATTTAATGATTTGGATTTTGAAGTAATACATCATTTCATAGCTATAAACATTAATAGATAAATATGTGATTTAATGTTAGCTTTTTTGTGCCTATTTTGTCGAAGCTCTTTTATCTTAAATTGACACAAAGTGTATTTAAGTAGAATCAAATATTAGAATTTAACTATAATTAGTTCAGAAGATATTTTACACGATAGCTAGGAACCTTCTTAGATAAATATAAAATATAATTTGAGCTATTCTGTCTTTTTTATCTTATACGCGTATTCAAGTATAACAAATAATAAAATATAGCTATAAATTGTATTTTAAATTATTTTTACCATATTTAGCAAGTCAGATTTTACAGTGATAGTTCAAAGCCATAAATATAACTTACTGTTAAAATAATTATAAACATACAAACAAAATAATATTGAAAATAAGTTATTTTTTATTAAAATATTTAGATTATATAATAAAATGTAAGAGTAAAGATACCCTTGATATATTTTTGCATCCGTATATAGGTAATATCATATGATTTCTATGCTGCCATCGCGGAACCGCTAATGCTCAGATTACATAGCAATCTGCCCCTGCGTTTTAGGGTTTCGGATGACGAAGGACAAATACGCAACTAGGGATTGGGGGTGAGTCGCTGCCACCCTTTGAAAAACAAAAAAAAAACATATTCACAGGGGAGGGAGTGAGAGCAATAATGGCCGTGGAAACTTGTTAGCACACAACACAGATTAGGGGACGATAAATTTAACTATGGACCGAATGCATAATTGAAAATGGCGCTATAGGACAGTATATATTTTTAAAAAAATATTTTTTTAAATTTATTTCTTAGGATAGTGTTTAATATTAAATAATATTGTTTAAATTTTTAATTGTAGTTATACTATGTTATTATTATTTGCCTTCGTTTGTAATCTAATCATTTCTAGGACGGCCATTTTAACGACCGCCGATGCATAAAGGGCTGACGTTTCGTTGGACCTTCGTCCACCCCATCCCCCGAAGGCCTAACGATTATTCGATATTTTAATTAAGTCTCGGTGGATGCGATTCCCCTTGCTCGGCCACGTGACCCCGAGTCCCACCTCTGATGATATGGCGGGTCGTTGGCAAATATCGCAAAAAATGGCAATCACTTTTCGGACACGTGTCGCTCGGCCATTGTTCCCTCGCTGCATATGTATGAAGCACGTGTAAAGAGGATGTATACAATTGAAAATTTCACGGGAGCATATACACACATATTTTACGAGAGGGATGATTTTGGTAGAATTGAATAAAATTAGCAAAAAATTATATTCACTAATTATTTTACAGAATCTATATAAAAAGCCAAGAAGTAAATAAATTAAATTTGTAATCATATTTTTTTAACATATTTTTTTTATTTATACATTTATTACATATTTAAGTTATTATTTATAGCACAATTAAAATCTTAGCTTAGTGATATAGATAATTATTTTTAAATGAATTATGTAATTATATTAATTATGTAAAGCTAACCTCATATTTGACTTAGCTTATCTCACATATCAATATCGAGATGATTAGCTTAATCTAGGTCAAATTTATTGAATTATTATTAGCTATTTCAGTTCTAAGGATTAGATAATGAGCTTAATATTCCTATGCATATATCAGTATTAATATACATTTTTAAATATTAAATTGGTTTAATATTTTATATTGTGATAATTATTTTTTATTGTTGGAAAATTTATTGCATTATTATCTAAAAGCTTGTAAATAAAATATTTTCTGTCCTTTTTTAAAATTTATCTTTATTGATTTAATAATATTTTATTTTTAAACTGCATTTCTTAGTCTATATTTTGGAGTGACATCTAATTGTGTCTAATTATTAATTTTGAATAAAATTAGGGTTTTGCATCAAATATTTTTGTGTGTAAGTTAAAATTTTATAGGTTATAAAGCAGCATAATCTTTAAAATACTGTAAAAAACACATATAAATAAGAGCCTTAAATAATAATAAATAATAAAGTCGTAGGCGTTCTTCTTTAGTTGACTTTAGCAACTGAAGGTGTTTAATAAAACAATTCGAGAGCTAGTCTTAAGTTAGGCGTTAGTAATAAAATAGTTCTGAACCAATAAAATAGTTAGGAACTTCAAATGGGTACCGCACGAACTGAATATAACCTGAATTTTTTGTTCTGCATTTTTTACAAAAAATATGCGATCGAATGTTTGCACGAATATTGAACAAAACATTACTCTACAAAGCATTTTCTTAAACCAAAATTACACAAAAAAATAAAAATCTTTGTAACTTTGATGTCTAGTCCAATTGTTAATCAAAAATGCACAATTCTCTTGCACGACAATGAATGATTGCTTCTCTAAAAGTTAAATGAGTTTTTTTTTATAAAATATTGTCTCATACACTTTATACAAGACATCTTATTAGAAAATTACCATTTGTTAAGTCAAAATCTTAGAATGTTGTGCAAGCAAATAAATAAACTTGTTATTACTTAGCAAAAATATTTATATGTTGATGCTGTTTATTTTTATATTATAGATAAATATTAGCTACAAATATAAAATTAATCTTAATGTATATAAACAGTAGTTATTTTACTAGGAACTTTGTACGACGTATATACTAAGCATTAAAAGTATAATTTATTCATAATGCACAATTTAACTAAATAATTTTTGTCCTAAATATATATATTGTTTAATTTTATTATAACAAGCATAATATAATTATAAAATATATAAATCAACATTCAATATATTATGACTTATTTAATGTCAGCTACGAGGAGCTGGTCCAGTTTATTTTAATTAATTTTATTATTTTATGATTTTTTTTAAATGTATTATTTTTTATGTTTTATTTAAAAAATACTATATTATATTTAAATTAAATAAAAAAAACATATATAATAGAGAACAGGTAGAAAAATTTAATAAGGTATAAACTAATATTAAAATATAATCTTATGACGATTAAAATTATGTTTATTATGTGTAAATTTAATATATTTTATATTGCTATCATTATATATATATATTTTATTATTTAAAGCTACGTTCTAGTAAATTATTTGTCTAAAGTTTCTTTTATTAATATTTAGACCTATTTTTGTTATGCTTGATTATCATAATTGAGTTGCATTTTGCTATATTTTTAGCACCTAATCAGTTATGTTATAAATGACGGTGATTCAGCAAATTCTCGGATCTTGGGTTTTATCATAGTCTCCAAATTAATATATTTTATGCAACATATGACAAATTTTCCTGTTTAATAATATATTACTAAGAAATAATTTTGTGAACAATAGTGTGTAGCTTTGCTTGAACCAGTAAGATATTTATTATTTTATAAGATTATTCATTTAAGATTTAATATACAATAGGAGCTTTTAATTTTGTTTACTGTGTTATTTTTTTAGGAAGTTTTATAAAATAAATACAAAAAAATCTCAGCTTGCAACGAATTGTTAATTTAATTTCCAAAACTTATAGGCTTATTTTTCATGTGAGAAAGAAGAAACTGTTACTAAAATTCTTTATTAAATTATTTATTTAAGTAGCAACCAAAATAGTGCCATGCATTAATTTTATCCGACGAAGGTATGATACTTGAATTTGTCGCCTTTTTGAAAAAAAAAACATATTTTTTTGTACCAAATAATATGGGGGGATCTAATATATAGCTTGTTTTGCAGCAAATAGCTATTATTTTATATTTTATTTCGATGCAGGTTTAGCTACTGTAGGTTTAGTGTTTGAGTTTTGTAATTTTCCGCCATTCCGCAAAGAAGTGACATATTTTATTTTGCTAGCGAATATTATAAGGATGCTTAAAAATTCTATATTGCATTAAAAAATAACTATGTATTTATTAAAACCAGTAACAAATAATTTTATTTTATTTATATATATATAATAAATGTATGATTTTCCAGTATTGCGCAAAAGGAATTTTGCTGAAAATTTCCCAAAAACCTTTGTCTCTAACCGTCGAGGGTTTTGTTGACACAGGCAAAGATAGAGTGTGTGAGAGAGAGATAAAACCGCGTATATTTGAACACGTTTATTTCGAATTCTAGCGAATTTTCGCACAAATTCACACCGGCTAAAAACAGGTAAAGTCCATTATATAAAACCTTTTTCGCTTAATACCACATACGTAGGTAAAATATATCGAACGATATTCGAGTGGCCGGCATTGGAGTGCCGCTCGACTCCAAATGTGAATTATCATCAAGCACCACTCTGTACACATACATACCTCTGTATGTACAATATAAGTAAACCACGGGGATATTATATA
Organism: Plectrocnemia conspersa; assembly: GCF_051122295.1. Classification (NCBI taxonomy): domain Eukaryota; kingdom Metazoa; phylum Arthropoda; class Insecta; order Trichoptera; family Polycentropodidae; genus Plectrocnemia; species Plectrocnemia conspersa. Next base: position 3,855,431 of record NW_028277168.1, read on the forward strand.
TGGACGTTTCGGATTTGAGAGCCACTCTTTTCCCGCAATAAAAAAACAGGGCTCATATATTAATTTTTACCCGAATCGCAAAGTTTTGGGGATGTTAGTTATTTAGGAAATAAATTCGAGGATTACAAGCACTTACTGACATTAACCAAACATCAGTTATTGTGTGTATACCCTACTTATAAAAGTATATGAGCTAGTCAACCGGTATTGTGGGGTAGAATGTGAGTATGCAAAATTTTCAGTCGAGAGTTTGCATATATATGGATAGACATTTTGATTGTGATTTGTTAATATTTGTTGTTGTATAAGTTACCTTATTTATTGTTTAAAAACATTTTTTAATAAATATTTACAAAATAATAAATTTATACATACATATTCCCTATTATAAAAATATCTAAGAAATTTTCTCTGAATCTTTTCTCTGTAAAGAGTATTTCACTTCCGTGGTATTATAAACAATAGAGCTATATTCAAGAACACTGCGAATTACCGTATCGTAAAGAGCGAAAATCGCTAATAAATAATCAAAATGACTGAAAAGTCTTCGACGCCTATTGTAAACGTGTGTTCTAAAGTCTTCGGCAGAAGTTTTTATCGCTAAAATACTTCTGCTTGAACTATACGACTTTTTATAAAGACAGCGAATCTCCATTTTTGTAAATTTAATTTCATGTCATCTGCATATTATAAATATTCAAAGCTCTCAATGTTTACGTGTTTATAAAGAAATGATAGAGTATAGAACCCAAAGTTAAATTGATAAGCTACGATGGTGGCCACAAAGTTTGAGAAACTAAAGTTGCTTTGGTTAATACTAGTTTTGACAAATTCTTTTTAAAAGTCGATTTGTATTGATTTCGAGAAACACAAGAGGTTAATTATCGTAAAACCGTGTTATTGCTTAACTAAAACCTGCTGACAGTGAATATGGGTATATTTGTCAAATATTATATTGCAAATATAACAAAAAAAAACACTGAGCAAGTATATATTATTATTGGTCAAACTAGCTGATTATGTATTTCAATTGTATTTTTCTTGATAATGCGCTTCTTCTGTAAAATATTGGTCTTATGGTCGCAATGGCGGTAAACCAAATCTTCTATTTAAAATCTTAGTGTGTATCAAAGTATTTGACGTTTACTCTTACGTTCTATTTTATGTGATAAATGTGAGGGTTTTTAATGGATTTTTTTTTTAATAAATACAGAATTATAATACCAATGTACTATTTATTATATTTGCAAATTTTTTATTGGATGGAAGTAAAAGCCGATTTAACTTCAAAACCACCTACACCAACTAGTGGGAATATATGAAATTTGCATGCCCTGGGCTAAAACCATTTCAGGTGCCACCGGTTGTTTTTCAGCAAACAGCATTGATCCTCTTACCGGATCGACACACGTGAGCTTTTCACCACTCAGTCGACAGTTTTCATGAAAACCCTCTGGCCTCGAGTGAAAATCGAGAGGGATGAATGGCGGCGCTTTTTTGTACCGTTTTCGAAATTATTGCCGATCGTTTCTCTGTTTGCACCGGGGGAGAGTTGTTGTTTTTTTCCCTTATCGAGCTTTAAACCGATTACCACTTTAATATTCATATTTTCCGGAGAGGCCAACGTTTGAATTGATATTCTGAAGCTTTTATGATACTATATTTTTTTTTTGACATGATTGGACAATATCCGTAACTTTTTCATAGCCTTGAAAACTCGTATTTAAATTACAATAACAATAAATTTTAAGCTAAACTATATTAATTAGATTAGACATTTTCTATGTATAAATTCTTTGGTGGTTTCACTTGCTTGTGTGAGGTATATGTGTACGATGCGGTGGTCGAGATGCAAAATTTCCACTTGAATAATTAAACGGTTCGATTCCGCAGGCCGGTGGGTAATTTCAACGGTTGAATACAGAAAATTCGTACTTAATCACCGGTAATCTACATAATCTAAGAGGTTATTAAGGATACAGTGGATGAGCAGCGATTTGACTAATCGCCGAAACGGGCGCAAGGTGTTGCTGAAGTCTGATGGACCAAGTTTTTCTTCTCTACTTTCAACCCCTCATCTCCTCCACACCGCCTCATCCTCTATCAACCCATACGTACCTATTCTTATAACTTTCCAACTTCCTATTTTGCACCTGAAGTGTACAGTGTTCTAAAGATAGATACTTCATCGCTATTAATTCTAAAATAATATATTTTGCACCCTAACAGCGCAGCGCCTCAAATAAAAATATATTTAAAAGCATAAAAATAATATGATAAAGTTCCTTGATGGTTTTACTACATTCAGAAATCTAGTATAATTTTGATCAATATTCATTGGAACGAAAAACGTGACAATACATCTTTATAATTTGGCACAAAAGTCATGACATGTAGTGTATACAATACAAGCACAAAAAAAATTCATTTAATTTATACATCAATAAATTAAAATATAAATTATAAAAATTATTTTTAATTTAATCTTGTATTCATAAAAAATGTATATGTAGGGTAAAAATATTTTATATATGTATGAATTATAAATATTTTAGGATGAAATGTTTTAAACTGACATTTTTTGTACATCGTACAAAGGTTGCTCGCCTTCGTTATGCGGAGCGCTTGTTACTTCAATAGTTAATGTACGATACGCCAGCTCGCAGCGTTCTCGAATATGGCTCTATTAACTAGAATCCAAGTGAAGCGAAGTACTCTTTGTTGATCGTATCACTATTTGTATCCTAGTGCCTTTTTGCTTAAAAAGCACTGTGTAGCGTCTACTCAGTGAAGCATTTTTAAATTTGCTAAAAGGCTTGCTTATGACAGAAATATAACTTTCTCTTTATGTTTAATAACAGTTAAAACAATATTTATTATATTTTTAAACATTAATCTGACATATTAAAACAATTACTAATTATTGACTGGAAATCTAATTTAAAAAAATACCTAAATACAAAAATATTAATTCCGATTGTTTACCTTACATTTAAGTAAAGTAAGCTAGACATATTTACAACAAGCAAATACCAACTCATTGCAGCAATGAAATAATTGTTATGTAAATATTTGTCATATTAAACAAATATGAATGACTTAGTCGAATGCCTTTTCGATATCATAGTATAATATATATAATTTAAATGTTTTTTATTTGTTTATATTTAATTCTAATAGCTTATTTATTGCATTTTATTTCAAAAGTAAGCTATATTTCTTCAACGCGTTGACTATACACGGCGGCTAATGGAAAAGTTTGTCAAAAATTAAATATTCCGCCAGATGGCGGACCCGCACATAGAATATTGCCGCAGCAAATGCTCTCCCATTAAATATCGATATTTGTTGCAAACTTACGACGCGCCGTCCAGGGTCTCATTTAGCCCAGGGCGCCCTTTTTTAAACGAAACAAAAACACATGTATATGTAGGTAGAGTGACCCGGGGGTTCATGAGACGATATTAGAAAATTATACACAGAAGTATTAGAGATGCCTTTCGGATTAGAGGACCCGTCGTCCGTTGTCGTCCGTGACCGATTTTAACGCCTACGAGTCGAAAATAGCCAGCAGCGTTTGGATAAAGCACCGCAGCTATTCGTGGCTATTTAGATAAAATCGTAGAGGTCCCAAGAACGGACTCCCAAAAAATACTTTGTTGAATAACGTACCGACGCGGCTTAATCTGATGAATGAATCTCATTGCTTTTAGTATTATATACACTCGGAGCGACGTGAAAATATATTATTTGGTTAATAATAATTATTTAACTATTTTCGTTTCGGTAAATATTGCACTGTTATGTAGATTTTGTTGAGAAAATATTAACTTGATAATCGTTGTAAGTAGTTTAAAGTATTAAAACTGCTCTGAATACAATTATAAATTTGATGCAAAAACTGGTTCATTAAAAATATAGTTTAATTTTTATTTTTCAATTGACATTTTTATTTTTATTTAAACCTAAATGTAAACTTGAGTATTTACTATAAATTTTTTAGTAATCAAATAATTTTTTCAGGTAGATTATTATATACTTTAATGCCTTCGCAACAAAATATTTTTTTAATATATATTTTTAATAAAAGTGTTTTCTGCGTTGTTTTAAAAAAAATACATTTCGCTAAAAATATATTTTAGAAATATCTGGTAGTAAAATTTTTATTGAGTAGTACATTTTCGTCTTCAAAATTTTGTATAATTTGGTTTTAATGCTAAAACACATTTCGCGAATATGGATATACTAAAGAGTTGATTGTTTTATATACATAAGCAAATAATATTAAAATTTCAATGCTTATTTTGCATACCTTAATTCTATTCGCAACATATATTTTTAAATGAAAAAAAATTGGATGTTCTGTCTTGTTTTTTAACGTGCACGACGTTTCGTTAGAAATGTCTTTAAGCATTATCTGGTGAATATTCAAATTTAATACTTCTTTAATGTTGTCGCAAAATATTTGTTTAATCAACGTGTATCTATAGTTTGTTTTCTTAAGCAAAAACAGGTTTTGCAAATAAGTGTTACTAATTAGGAAATTGTTTCGTATACAGTATTAGAGTAATATTATTATTTAGAATATATTTAGGGGAAAAATGTATTTTTTGTTCCTGATTTTGCACATCAAAAAAATCAAAATAAGCCAAAATCATACGGTTTTATGTGTAATTTTTTCAGATGTAATTCTTTTCATGTGTAATTTCATTATGTTACCATTTTTACATAAGTAAGAATGAAAGAAAATAATAACTGAATTTTTCTTTGTAGTTTTTTTATAGTTCATAGACAAATCGAGTGACTTCATTTTATTACAATTTTAATTTCTGAAATATTTATTTGAAGAGTATTATATTATTAATACTTATTTCAAGCTATTTTGTTACTATCTTTATTCTCTCGAATTAGTACTGTTTTTTTCTATCTTTGTACTGACCAGATTTTTTCTGTTTTTGATAGCATATCTTATTTAAATAGAAAATAAAGAATAGCGCTAATTATTTCTCCAAAATACTGAAAAGTGCTGTCGATAATTAAACTATTCCCGAGGAATTCTTGCTTTGTGTTCAGCTATGGCTATCGCCATATTCTTAATGTCAGCTATGAGGAGCTGAACTGGGTTGTATTATTTTATTTTATTATTTTATGAAATTTTTTTTCTTATATATTTTTACCATAATATTTGGCACTGTAGCAAAAAGGCACAGCGACAAAAAAGCGCAAGATAAAATAAAGCAAATCAAAACAGCACAGCGTTTATTTAAAAATAAAAAAGCATGAAAATAGAAAATTAGAAAAATAAATAATAAAAACTAAATTTATATACTTTTACATGAAATTCTATAAAATTATCAATAATGATAAAATAGAAACCACTTTTTTATTCATTAATTTTATTTTTTATTTTCTATCGATGTTATTTTTAGTTAAGGCAATATAATTATTTTTACTTTACAAATTCTCATTATTCAAGTTTTAGAAAGTGTGATATTTTTTCAATTTAAATATGCTTTAATTATTAAAAATAAAATAAGTTAAGAACATACGATTGTAACTTTATATATAAAAATTAAAAATATTTCAAACGAATGCTATGAAAATAAAGATTGGATTTTTTAAGTTGTTTGTTTTGTGCGGAATTACAAGAAAAAGACAAAAATTAAATTCAAAAAAATAAAAAACGGTATTTATTTTATCATTATTTCAGTTTTTATTGTTTATTTTTAAATATTCACGTTTTTATTTTTTATATGTGCTTTGCTCTGTTTTGTGCATTGTGCCATTTTATTTTATGCTATTTTATTGCGGCGCCCTTTTGTCTTCGTTTTTTGTCGGCGTTCTTTTGTTCTGCGTCCTTCTGACAGGACACATAATATTCATACAATAAATAAATATATTCATTGTATCTTTTACTAATACTACATGTGCGTTTTAAGACCACAAAACGAAAGGGAAACTGTATTATTATTTGTTCAAATATTTAGACGGCGAGACTTTCGCCGTCTCTGGAACTTCTTAGACCCATTAACGCCAGTCTTTTTAAATCCGCGTCGATGTGTTTGTTCTTCTATAAATTAAAAATGTTTGTGAGGCGCCACTTAAATGCGTCCGGCTCAATCATTGTTTGCAATAAACGACGTGCGAAAACCGACGTCGGTCGGCAAATAATGAATAAATTTGTGCTATAAACATTTATAGCCGATAAACATTGCGTCGTGGAGTAAAACCAGTAATGAGCTGCTAAAAAGCAAAATCAAATTTTAGCCGTACATATTTTGGGAATTTTAATCTATTATAAATTTATAACACAGCGTGTTTCTTTATTCGTACGTAAAAATTAAAAATTTAGAATCGAAGGTCAAATATACTTTGTTGTACATACAGCAATTCAGTGCGACAAGTATTAAATTGTTGCGAGCTCGCAATTTTCAATTATTATTATTTGGTGTTAAATCACGACTTTAAGGCGCATGCGTACAGGTGTAGTGTGTACCTGAACGCATTGCTCGCTAATTAAATCACTAGTTAATCACTCTTAATAACAGGTTACCCGCAATGCGAGGCATGAGGATACACAACTGTACCCATTGCCAGTGCCGTACTATGTTCGCTCATTTAATACATACACCATTGACTCATGTATTATTATAATATACATAATCCTGTAAAAAATTCAGTTTAAAGGTGACTTATATATTATATTATCTAATGTTACGGTGAATGTGTATTACCAGTAAAAATATATTTTCACAGGCATATCAATAAAAACATTATGGAATCGTGAAAGCAATTTCACCGGCGAACATATATTTCTACTAGTGAAAATATAATTTATCTTACAGCTACCATAACTTGTGATAGTCTTGAACTAACTATTTATTTTCAACTTTCATTAAGTTAAATCACCGTAATTGAGCTTCATTAACATTTTAGATCAGCATATATTTTTACTAGCGCTTAGCAGCTAAATTAAATTTTCGTTGGTAGAAAAATATTTATACCAGTGAAAATGTATTCGAATATAATTTCACATAAATAGTTGCGATTAATACCTGAAAGACCTGGGGCAAATCTCATACGAAATGTAGTGTTTTTTAATTTCTATCGTATCTAGGTGATTAAAATATAATTTTCAATCCGATCGGTATTTATATTTTAGGTTTTTCTAGACTTTTCTAATCTTACGAACGATTATTGTTTTATTTAATTAAAATAAAATTCAGATAAGTGACGGATAGTGACATATTGATTGTAAGCTGTAATAATAGCTTTTTTAAATAATAAAATAGATCTCTGATTTATAAACTTTAATTTTCCGTCTTATGCTTCACCACTTAAGAAGTTGCTGAAGCATTAAGCTAATGTATGTTATGGTTACAACTGAAGATTCTAAAATTCTAATTTTCGACTAATGTCTTTTTATAGTATTATCATATTATACCAGCGTAAAACACATTCGCTGTGAGAACTGTCAAAACGGCGTCGAAAATATTTTCTAAAAGAGCCATTTTCACATCAGCGGGAGTCAGAGTCTCAATTAGTCCCGGTCGCCTAATTGAGACGTTAGACTTATCATCGTCAATGATCTCTCGGTTATTATCTTTTCGTTACACGGTTAAATCATATCGGCGTGTGTGAATGTGTAACGCGAAGAGGTAGGAAATACATAATGTATATTCCGCAAAATGTAATATTCAAATCGTGTCGACATTCACACGCGGTTCTCGGTACAGAAACGCGTTGCGTTTTATCGAAATTGTTCTACAGAGTATGGATTTTTAACACCTACGACACCACAAATAATATATTTTATTTTAAAATATTAATATGTTTTTATATAAAACGTTATTGGTTAGAGTACGCTCGGGATAATGATGCCGGTTTGTTATTGTGTGCGTGTAAATGTATATGAGAGGGAGAAGCGATGTAGCGTGTACTTTCTCTTTTAAGGACAGTCGCTGATTCGTCAACGCTGGTATTCGTCATTAAAGTGCAGTGTGGCACAGAAGTTCAATCTTCTCTTATGATTTATTTTAAATAATTTTGTGTTGATATTGGTTTAGCCCAGATATACCCACTGTCCCATGGGTAGGTCACTAAACTCGTGCCACTGTTTTTTATTTATAAATAAAATTTCTTGGGCATATCTGGGTTAATTGATATCAAGGCTTCAAATATACACTGTAAGTTATTCGTTCTCTTACCCGTTAATTAAAATATTTTAATTATTTTTCCATTAATCCGTACGTTGTTGGTTTTTTACACTATTCTCTGTAAGGCTTAAAAAAGTTATTATGCTTATCGTTGCGCCAATGATAATTTTTTAATTTATTCAATGGACTCTAATGATTTATTAGAGTCATCGAGCCATTAAACAATCTGCGAATAATTTCTTTCCCCATTTTATATCTTTTTGTATTTGAAGAATAGCTAAAGACTTCATTATTTTTTTGACTAGTGAAAGATTTTGAATTTTGCAAATATTTAATTAATGACATCAATGTCTGGTTTCTATGATTATATAATATATTTTTAATTGTCCGTTGAAATTTCCAGCTTAGCTCAGATGTATGTATGTTAAATAAACATATATTTTCATTTAAAATGAAAAATTAAATATTCTGAGCGAAATTGTTTTGAGCCACACAGTTCACGCACACAATAACAAACCGGAATCCCTATCCAGAGCGTACTTTACAATAGGAAAAAAACTATAAAACCTTTTACAATGTGAAATAAAATCATTAAAGTGCTAGTTTAAATACATATGGCTGAAAATCTAGAACATTTAAAACGTGTTTTCTTGTCTTTAAATCAATATGTTCTTTGTCATTATGAGCTTATATTTAAATTCAAAGTTGTTTCAGTTTATATCTTTGATACGTAAGATTAGTGATTAGTGAGTTATAGTAATTTCTGGTATGAAAATGACAATGTTATTTAAAACATGGTAATCGTTGCCTATTATAAGGTTTTTTTTAAGTATAAAAAAGTGTATTATATTATATTTTTTTTTATTACTTAAGATGACTTTTAATTCAGAAAAAATAGTATTTCTGGTGTTACTATACACCAAGCAAGCATATGTTACTATAACAATTTGAGCTAAATTTTTATTTTAATATAAAAAATAAAGCACGAAACTTAAATGTATTTATGACAATCTTCAATGCGTCACGATGGCCATTATATATTAAAAAAAGTTGTATTGCACACCGAAAATATATATGAACCATTCCACATAATCTTTCTAACTCCTCATAGCTATCGTCGAAAGCATCCTTGTGCTTAGTAAGCTCGTTGAGAAACGTTCTCAAGCGTATGTACGCAACGGGTAAGAATACGGGACGCGATCGCGACGCTATATAGATCATTTTAAAGCTCGCAGCTGAAAGTCACCGAGTATTGACGGGTTGTCAACACCGCCCCTTAAACAAGTACTTTATTGAACAGACGCTACGATAATGTTCGTAATTCTTCTTGTAGAGATATCATAAATTTTTTTTGCATTTCCTTAAAAAATACTCTACTCTTACCATAGTATTTTAAATGCAATTTATTGTATTTTTACAATATGCATTATTTTTAAGAAAATCATAAAATACGTCGTTTTTTCTGTACTTGCTTTTTTTCTTAAGCAAAAATTGTACAAAAAATATACTTAAATATTTTTTTTTATTTTGCTGTATTATGTACCTGAAACAATTTTAGAAGCCGGTAAAATAGTATCTTTAAAATACTTGAAATGACGAAAAATATTTAACTAAAAGTTTAAGATAAAAGCAATTTAATATTATTTCCTCAATACTGCATTTAAACATCAGTCTGAAATAGTTAATAAAAATCGAAAATAAATGTCTGTTTTAGGTAGTTTGCACATTACAGCTCATAATATATAAATAAAATCCGCTAAAAGATAACGTCACATTCGATCACTATGTCTCGTTTTAAAGTATTCGTATAATATGTATGGATTAATTAATTAAAAATAAGGATACTCTCATTTTTTTTTAAATACTTATTTTGTGTATTAAATTAAAGTATTTGTAAATTCGTGTTCTCAGCGTGTTAAAATCAGATAAAACAGCGATGCTAATACTGTTAACAGCGCCGGTGCAGTCGTTTTCGAGCACTGCCTACACCCATTGTTGTCTTCGACGCAAATAATAAACAATTAGACCTCCGTGCACTCATTCTAATTACTATACACATTTTTTCTTCTTTTTTTTAACGAAAAAAATGTACGAATTTGCATACGAATAGGAAATATCCCACAAGACGTGCGAACCGGGTTTCGCGGACCGAAACGCATCAATCCACACGTTCTCCCCTCGATCATCGCTTTGTTATTAACTTGAGATCAAATATTTCCACAAATTATGACAAGATAAATTAGGAAAATATAAATTAAGACAGATTGGTAAGCAAGTTAAGTGAGCAAACGGTGTAAATTCTTTAATTTGGCATATAAAATTGAGTTCTTAAAATTATTTAGAGCAATATGAAATGTGTTGTTATATTGTAATAATTGATTTATTTTATGTGTTGGTGAAATTAAAAGCAATAAAATTATAAATCAATTGCTTAATTCACAATACGTTCATTTATAGCATTCTCAATGTCTGGAAGCTTAGCAATTAGCAAAGCTAAGCACTTCTTGTTTGAATAGATTTAAAGAAAAAATATTAGTTATTTCTACAAGATGAAGTTTGGATGGTATCTGAATTTTTATCCTAGTTTATTTTTGCTAAAAAAATTTGCTGTTCATGACGTAGCATGTTTTTATTGAAGTACTTTGGCATTTTTTGAGGGGTGGTGTCGACAATCCATTGATTTTCAGTTGACAGTTCTAAAGAGGATTTTAGACGTGTAAAATATTTAGTGCACATTTTTATAATATTAAATCATAATGTTTAGATTTTTATTAATTTACCAAATTAGAAACACTTTTCAAGCATATAACATGAAAAATATTGCATAATGTATTAAGTTGATACAATAACAAAACACAATTCAATGTCATGCGCTTATCACACTCGAGCGCTACTGTCAAGTTCATTGCTATCGCAATAATTATATTCGCAGCAAGACATGAATTATTTAATATTTATAATAATGAACAAACGAGAATTTTATAATGATAAAAACACAGTATTCATTAACATAAATTATTATTATGCAACAATCATAACGCGCAATGTAATGTGAACGTTAACGACCGGTCGTCTGCGACACAGAAGAAAAAAAGTAATATTATTACCATCAAATTATGCAAATGGGGTGAATATGCGTTATTATAATTGTGTCCATTGTCTGGACACACGATGGTGGCACTTGTCTGATACGCTTTCTAATACACTTAGAGCAGTTTAAAACGTTCACGTGTATTATTAGCGACCGTTATCTCTCGCGTTCGAAGTCTATACGCTCGGTGAGCACAATGCTGGAAGACGTGATCAGGGGTCGGCAACATTTTAGGATGTTTTAGGTGCATATATTAGCAAGTCAAATACAAATTTAGGCATTAAAATGCAATAAAATTGAGTTTTTAAATTAATAATTTATGTTCATTTTTTAATATAATAATATATTAGGCTGCGTAGCGAATTTTTTTGCTATTGCAATGCAATGTATTCAAACAAAATTAAACACAGAATGACATATCTTGATTGTGATGTAAAATTAAACTCCCAATTACTGCATTTAAAAAAACTTTAAATCTTTTTTACTAGAGAAATCTGTACTTATTTTACAGTTTAGAGAAAAGTGTTCTTAGCAGAACTATTTTTGTCAATGCACATCGTAGCGTCCATATAAATTTCTCCATTGTCTGGAATCCAGCAGAAATAAAGTCATTGTTGGTAAAGAAAATTAAAAATATCCGTATTTAAAACATTTATTGATAGACGCGTTGGGATACAATTCATTACATTTTTGGCGTAGCGTCTGTTCTATGAATCACTATTTGAAGTTACTAAGCGGTGTCAATAAATGTTCCATAAATGTTCGGCAACTTTCAGCTGCAAGCTTTAGAGTTTCCTAGAGAGTCATGATCGCGTCCCTTATTATTGCCCGTAGTGGCTGGTACATCAGCGCTTGAAAAAATTCTTCTTGCACGAGCTATTCAGCTTCTCAATGAGCTTACCAAACAATGGATGTTTTCAGTGATATTTATGAGAAGCTGGATAAAATTAGGGTGGTGCTTTTTAATTATATAACTTTTTAATATTTGTTGGTATAATTATTGCTTGTGTAATAGTCATTATCACGCATTTATAAAACCTGTCAAGTCGTAATAAAAAATGTGATTTTTTCGGCCAGACGTTTTTTATGTTATCATGTTAAAACAAATAATAATTTTGTTAAACAAATACTAAAAACAATTATTATTTGTAGAGAGTTAGTTTTCTACTTTAAAAAAATCAGAATTTTGTCATTAGGCGCAGAACTTTATTTAATTTTATTATGATCTGTATGTCATACATTAAAACAAAAATACAATTAAAATATATTATTAAGCAAAAGTTTTGAAATCTATGATTATATTATATCATTTAGTACAAACTTTTGAAGAAAACGTGTATTTTAGTTATTATTGATTATCTTTTCTGTGCTTCAATAAATGACAAAATGTTTGTTAATATTTGGTCTTTAATAAACAATACTTAACCCATTTATTTATCTCAGTAACAGAGATGAAATTTAAAGGGCGAAGTTTAATTAAAAATATCCAGGTTAGTTAAAAGAAAAATTTTCATAGTTCAATTAATTTTTTTTTGTAAAAAGAAAATACTTTGCAAAAAATTAAAACTACAATAATATTGTTATATTTACTTTATTTTTTTTGTTAGCTAAAAATAATTGTTTTAATCAAGATATTTTTTATTTGTGTTTCATATATGAGGTTAGATATTATTATAGGTCCTCTAATATTCGTTATTGAAGATTATTCTATTAAACTAACAATTTTTTTTTACTACTACAATTTAAATTCTGCGTATGCATAGAAATTTTTATTTATATCTCATATTCTACAAATAGATTTAATAAAATAAAATTATTCTAAATATATTATTTTCCACAATAAAAAAATTCAGAGATAATTTTTCGAAAAAAACTCGAAGAATTAATATTGTAATAAAAATAGTATTAACTAATAGTAATTGTATATTTTCTGTATATTATAATTAGTTTGACTATAAAGATATAAATAAAAGTCTTAGTGAAACATATATTTTTAAGATTAAATAAATTAGCAGTTTTTATTACTATTAAATATTAAAATTTTTACTTTTTTTGTAGGACAAAAGTTAATTTTTTAATAAATAAAAATCAGCTATGTATCATTATTTATAGAAATTTTATTTTATTATTTTGTGAAAATAAATATTTAAAAAATAATTGTACTAAATATATCTATACAAACTCTTACGTAGGCACTCTTCGCAAACATTTTCAATAAGTCAAACATATTTTCACTATTTTCCTCGCGGACGTGTATATCCGCACGTATGATCTCGCGAAAAAATATTTTAATAAAATTTTAATAAAGCTGGCGTCTTTAATTTAAACTATATACATATATGTTATAGTATAATTTTAATTCAAAAGAAAAATGTTTGACCTCTAAAATGCGGTATTATTAACATATTTTTCATTTGGAGACACATATAGCTTTCAGTCTTGTGTCGACGAATTTTATCAAAAATATAATATTTTAGTGAAAAAACACTTTTTTAATTAATATAAAATGGGTAATTCTAAATTAAAAATATTAATAAAAATTACATTTTTTATTTTTTTAACTTATTTCTTAATGTTAAATAAATCTAAAATTACAATGTTTTTTGATAAAATTGATTTTTGATAAAAATTGCTTAGAAAGGTAGTCATTAGTAGGTTTAAAACGAGAGCTTTTATAAATAAATATTTTTTATAGTACACATACGTGGTTTTACAGAATGATTTTTTCAAAAACATGATTAAAAAAATGTAGCAAGTTATTTCTTATAAATTTTAAATTTATAATATACATTAAAAATGCAACGAGTGCCAAATCTACTGATACTATAAATGCGATGGTAATGATATTTTTAGAACGCTAAGGTATTTTTATAAAATGTTGTCAATATCTGTCTTATGTGTTATGAGATAATACTATATTAGTTTTTAAGGGGTCCATGTAGAACGGACATGATTGTCTTTGATTAATTATCAGACACTGACTAGTGTTTATGACTATTTTGTGCAAATTATACTATTTGTAAAGGAGTTCCGTTGCTTTTGATTATATGCTGCGTGTAAATTTATTATCATGCTTAAACTTAAATTGTAATGCGCTATTATAAAAGTTAGGAATTCGCAACAATTAAAATTACTTAACAATTCTTGTATTATGGTTTAAGGATAAATTAAATCTCCTTTATTATTTTATCTTCAATAATCATTTGATAAATTAATAAAGTTGAACTCTTACACGTGTCTATAATATTGAATTTTAATTAATTGCATTAATTATTTTTACGATCGAATTATGTTATGCAATGTTACGTATCTTTGAGCCATACCTAAAAATTATGATTTACCATAAAGATCTGAAATTTCGATTAAATAATAAAACGCATGCGTTGCGATGCATAATTAAAATTTTTACGGTGCAGTAACGAATTATTTAATAAATAATAATAACAATAAAAAATCAGTAGTATTAAGTGCGTGCGCTTTTATGAATTATGCAAATTTATAGGTCGTTTCGCCGAGAGACTTCCTAAGGTCTCCCGGGGAAAACTTTCAGACGAGAAATATTTAATAAAAATCATAAAATCCACCCTCGTTCCACCCCCGATCCTTTGTTTGGAGTCGCCCAAGCTTGCTCGTGGAAAAACAGAAGGGGTGACTTTAAAACATCCCCCCAAGGAACCTGTGTAAGCCGCTACGTGCAAGGCCAATTAAATCACAAACCATGAGACGAATCTTATTATTATTACCTGAGCTCATAATTATGACAAAAATATTAATTTTGTATTTTAAAGATATTCTATTATTATTTTATGTACCTGAGTGTATGTATGAAAGTATGTTTGTACTCTTCGTATCTTTTCGTATCTCATCCCCCATGGTGTCTATGCAAAATAATTAAAATTCCACCCGCCGACAAAACCCTTCTGTCCTCCTTCCACCCTATAAACAACCCAGGGTCGTTCTCTCTTAATTATGATGAATTTGCAGAGCTTCCACCCGTTAAACCAACCTGAAAATATTGCCTTTCAATAATAATAATAATAATAAATATTCATTATTCGAAAGTTTCACTTAATAAAAATAAACAGCAGTATATTTATGAATTGACATTATCTATTGGTTGCTTATTTTTTTTAACTGGGGCTTTTGGCAACTCCATTTGGGGACTCAAAGCCTTTATTGGATCAACTGTGTCGATTTGTTGTATGCTTCACTGATAGCGAGCTCAAGAAGGATAGTTTTTATTTTTTAATAAAATATAGTTTCATATGTAACATATGATTTTATCTACATATATTTTTTCTTTAAATATTTGATAAAAAATAAATAAGAAATGTTGAAAACATCTGGTCAGATGTTATACATTACAGGCGTAACCCTTTCGCCGCCGCTGAAGCTTTTTCTCTTAGAACGCTTTTACTATGCGTCCCATGGATCATAATCATTCCGGATATTGGACCCGGGGTAAATGAAAATAAAAGGGTGGATAAAGTACCTTCTTTTGTGCTAACACAAAAAGTGCACACACACATACATCTAAAGAGGAACCGGGAGATAAATCCGTACGTTCATTTCGTTGAACGTTTTTATAGTTAAAGATAAAGAACTTCTTCTGGGTCCTTTTTGAAATGTTTCGGTACAAGTTTTGTGGGAATATGTCAGCGAGGCGAATCGGGAGTCGTCATGGCGGATCTGCGACAGAGTAAATGTTTGATCTTCAACAACAGAGATCGAAAGATGTGACCGTAAAATGTCGTCTTGCGTGATCCGTTCCGACTCCGTGCATCTCGAGTCTCACGCACTAAAATAATTCAATAAATAAATAATAAACGATTATTGATGGTGAATTAAGTCATTGAAAGACGTGCGTGTATGTTTGATTATTGATAGTCATAATATTTTTGTATTAATTCATGAATTAAATTAAATGAAAAATCTTGATCTGATCGACACTCATTAGATAAAGGATCATTATTATATATAAACTTGTTCAACAAATATGTGATCTATAAACTTTTTAAATTAAACCTAACAGTCCATCACACAAATGTTATAGTTTAGCCCAGGAAATGATCGCGTGACCCAATCGATCGTGTCGTTCTTATCTGATCGGTCAGCATCGTCATCCATATGGTCACTAAATTAAATTTAAAGAAAAAAATACGTCCTAGCTTCTTACTGACCCTTTCATATGCTATACCAAATTTTAAGCGACGAATGACTAGTCTTGCGTGTCTTTTTTTAAATTAAAAAATATTATCTAACGGATGTTTTGACGTGTTACACAAATGTCAATCATTCATTTGACAAATCATAATATGTGCATAATAAACAAGTAAATATTTTGATTAGAATTTAGTAAACACATTAATTAGCCAAAATCAAAGATAAAACAGCTCTAATGACACATTAAACTAATAACCAATGTGCGATAAGGACTCAAAGGTCATAAACTGTCAGCAAATGCTATGAGATGTCACATTGATAAAGCGCAAACTGTCATTCATTCATGCGATAGCCATAATAGCTTTTGCATTTATTTGGATAAACATGTTTTATGCAATCATATAATAATAAAGATGGAATATGCGTGACATAAAAAAAGCATAAGAATAATAAGGGACCTCATTTTTTTCCATCGCAACAAAAGGTTCAATTAAAACGTATGAATTTGCACATTTCTAGATAAAAGTCGGACAATGGGTCGAAAAACGGCAATTTTAGTTATTGAAAAAAAAACAGAATACGGGTACGGATAAAAAAGCATCATATAGAATTCATCACTATATGTTTGTGTGTGATAAAAAGTGTCGGTCATATTGGATAAACCCTTTGTTTTTGGATCTGATCGTAAAATATTACTCAAAATGTGGCTTTATGTATGCACTTTTATTAATCGCGCTAAAACCAATTACAAATGTTGCGGCGGTTCTTAAACTGTGTTACTATATCCATAAATACAAGGGTAGTTTTATGTTCATGTAAGGTGTAGTCGATCAAAAATATTAATGGATGCGATACGAATCGGAATTTCTTCAACGAAACTCTGATTCTTAGTGAATCTATAAGACACAAATTCATTAGTTCTATGACCTTTTTAATGAGTTTTATATTAATAATTTCAACGGATTGTTCC
The DNA here is from genome assembly GCF_051122295.1 of Plectrocnemia conspersa. Taxonomy (NCBI): domain Eukaryota; kingdom Metazoa; phylum Arthropoda; class Insecta; order Trichoptera; family Polycentropodidae; genus Plectrocnemia; species Plectrocnemia conspersa. The sequence goes on from NW_028277168.1 coordinate 3,872,811, forward strand.
AACATTTCAATACAAAAACTTTGCTACCTTTACGTTTGCGTTCTATATAAGGTTAAGGCAGAATCAGAATATATTGTTCGGAAGAACGTTTGTCTTTGAATATAAGACTTGCAATATAGTTAAGGTCAGTGTGAGCTTATTTATACATATTTAAAGTTGAATTTTGGTTATAGTATAGAATTTTTAAGCATCCTGTATATGTTCGTTAGCAAAATCCAATGTGTCATTTTTTTGAAAAATGGCGACAAGTATAAAAACTTAAACACTCGTAAATCAGTAGATTTAAATGTATGAAACGTTTAAAAGCCTAAACTTTATCTAAATAAAATATAAAAAAAAATGTTTTTTGCTTCAAAACAAGCGAGTATCAGTTCGATCGGACGCCCATACTAGCCGTTTTGAGACTTTCAGAAGAGTTAACGCTCTTAACTGCTTGGTTTTAAGGATTAAAAATTAAATTTTTAGTATCGTATAGAACTACCGTGCACCCCCTATACGTTTTCTATGAAAAAAAAATATTTTTTTTTACAAAATGGCGGCCAGTGTAAAAATTAAAAAAATCATAACTTTGCAAAATAAAATCCTACTGAAAATTGTCGTATGTAAAAAGTGTTCAAAAGCCTGATTTGCATTAAAAAAAAGATAAAAAAAAACGAGTCTTACGGTAAATTGACCGGGCCCCCATACGAGCTTTTATGCGACTTATCATATAGTTAACGCTAGTATATGGTTCCTTTTAAAGATATAGACTTGAATTTTTAACCAAAATAGAGCTTTCAAATATACTTATGATACTGTTTAAAAAAATAAAAAATTAAATAAAAAGTTTTTATTTTCCAAATACGTTTAGTGTTAGTAGTCGATCGACTCACTATACATACGCTTATAAGACTTATAGCAAATATAGTTAAGGTCAGTGTATGCCTATTTATACATATTTAAAGTTGAATTTTGGTGACATTAATTTTATAAGCAATTGTAATTTTATCTAAAAAAATGAATCAATAATAGTTTTGCTAACAAAATAGATTAAACATACACAAATCTACTAAATTGCTAAGTGATTATGAATTTTATAGATTTTATTTATTAATTTAATTTTAGGTATGAACTAGGGACAAGTGGGCGAGTGCGTTGATGTGAAATCTGCTCTCTCTGATTTATATGGGGCGCTATATTATGCATTCGATCAGTGCTTTACTTGAAAACGCCATCGAGTGCTTGTGATGTATTATATATAGTGTTCTGCTTTGATTATGTTATTGCTAAAATGATAACACGCCTCTCATGGGTAATTAAAGAGATCATTTTTGGTCTATATCTTGTCATTGCAATTAAAAAAAAAGTTGTCAGAAACAAATCATCTGAAAATAAAAATCATTATTACGCTGCTCAGTTAACGCCGCAAGTGATGAACTTAGATAGAAAAACTTTCGACGGTTTACAAAATTTTGCTGACTGAAAAAATGCCGACCATAGTCAACTCTCGCGTTTTGTAAACTTAAAAGCATCATCAAATTTTATAATCTTTTATTTATAAATTACCTAGTTGTACATACAGAATTTGCTCTTTTCATATTTGCGGATGCCAAAAAGAAACGACTTCCATATGCCAACCGTCTGTATTTTTGTGTCGGAAAGTACTATATTGTGTCATTTTCTTGGCATTGCACATTGATCTATTTATTGTCAGCTACGATGAGCTGGTCCAGTGTGTATCATTAAATTTTATTATTTTTTGTTTTCTTTCTTACTGTATAGTTGTGTATTATTTTTCATCTTACTAGTATAAATTTTAAATTGCATAATTGTCATGTTTGCATTATCATTCATTATCATTAAATAATTCCGCTGCCGCTCGTTAACAATTTACGAATCATCACAATTCTCTGAAGTTAGAAAACCACTGGTATAACAATGGCACACAATGAAATTCGTGACACCTTTACCGCTAATAAAACAAACTCGGGGTCCGCTCGACAGGGCCGGCTGAGGAAGTTGTTAAAAAAATTACAGTTTATTTTTTACGAGCAACCGAACGTGTAGTTATGAGCCTATAATGCGTATTTCTTGTTATACTAAATTGGGTTTGAACAACGACCGATAAAAAACCTATGCTGATCGTGTAGAAACCGTATGATATAAAACACAATAAATATGGACCGTAAAAATGTCATAGTTATTGATTTTTATTGACGTTATTAATATTATACACGGATCGAACGCGGCCGCGTGTTATTATATTATAATTTCACGAGCGCTCCCTATTTTTATTATATTTTTGGGTACGATTGCTTTAATAATACGTGTCCTTTCGGTAGACCTGTGTTTAAAGCGACGCCTAGGCGTACAAAACCAAATATTTATTCCGGGATATGTTTGTAAAAATTGTTTAAAAGTCACATTCGTACGGGCGATACGTGTAATTTGGTGTTGAGGTATCATTATGACACGTGAAACAACTGCCACGTATCATTACCGAGCGTGAAACGACTTGTGGTGAAATAACCACACGAAATGTATGTAATGAAATTAGTTATATTATTAAGAAGTCAAGAAACATGACCCAAAAATGTTATGATAATTATATATTAATAAAATAATTCCCAATCCATATAAAAGTATAACTTTTAATGTGTTTTTATATATATTTCACGTAGGATTGCAGTATTATATTCAAATCGATGATACATATTTTATATGCATATATAATTTTTTAAGCATCGTCTTGTCTGTCTTTATTTTATAATTATCTTTGTGGAAGCAAGCTAACATAAAAGTACTTCGTAAAATGGGTACAGACCTTACACTTCCTTTTGATTTTTGACCCATACGTATACTTTCAATCGCAAATAAAATATATTTATAAATAATTATTCAACTAATACTACTCAAACAATTTAAATTTAGATTTTTATCTTCTGCTAAAAATAACTCCATAAAATTATAAAAAATATTCTCAAATGATTTAACCAAAGAAGTGCTTCTGTACATTTATAAAATTGTATGCAATTGTCGGTCAGTGATATTTAGGGCACATTTACTTTCGAAACTAAATTTAAATTTTGTGCTGTTTTTATAACAATCTCACAAATTTCAAAGCCATAGTGAAATTTTGTAGTATTTAGAGAGTATCATTTTTTTATGATAATACCAATGTATTCAAGTTTTTATCAATAATATAATGATTTCTCTTAAGTTATATTACATATACTATAATATTTAATAGCGTGCTCCAAACTCAATTAGCCAAATCTGCCATAATACGGTTCTTCTTAATCTACATCTTTTTCTGTATATGCACATTTATTCGACTACATTATTTGTAATCTCACTATCGGTGAATAAATTTTTCTACTTGTATTTGCGGTCTTCTCTTCAGATTTAAAAAAATAAAATTATATATATTTTTGATATTTTGTTGTAAACTGGCAGGCATAAGCCCAATGCGTTACAACGGGGTAAATCTGTTCCAATTAGGTTAGTCAATCAGACAAAGTGAATACCAACAATTAAGTATTAACCACCTGTCTGAAAGTCTGGGAATCGGTGATATATTATTAATTATAAATTAATAAGCATAATATAATTTATAATCAATATATGTCACTGCTGCAGCTATGACTGGTTTTTAATATTAGCAAATTTTTTAATAAATAAAAATTCGAGAGCTACTTCCGCTTCAAGGGATCGAACTCGCAACTTCAGAATTAATAGTCTGAAACGTTATGGACTGCGCTATTCCACCCTTATTATATTCAAATAAAATAGGGAGATTATTTATATAAAAAATAATTGTCTTCAACATTTTTTACTTGAGCTTTACAACCTAAAAATATTAGTAAAATAATCTTTCTACACAAAATAAACAAGACCTAGAAGACCTTGTTATATAATTTTAATTCCAATCAATCCATACAGATAAGGTTTACCTTTTTCTAATCTTATGGATAAATATCGTGATAATTATATAAAATAGAGGTAGGACATACGATAGTTTCTATTTATAATAAGTGTTAAAAATCTAGGATTTACTTTAACTACATAAATAGTACTATTAATATTAATTAAACTGTTTTTAAAACTATTATAAACATGTACTTGGTATATATATACAATGAAAATATTTCACTTAGAATTGTATAAATGTTTTTTGCCATCTAAAGTTTGTTTACTATTTACTGAAACCTAAGTATTCATAAAATCGTACTGAATATTTTCATAAAAAAATAATACAAAACATAGTGAACTAATTAAATCTTATAAATAAAAAAATATATAAATTTACAATTAGATTAACAGATTAATGGCTTCTCCCATAAAACTTTTATTTAAGAATCTAATAATATTGCATTAAGTTTTATGCCTTTTAAAGTTTTTTATTTTTTTTTAATTATAAAAAGAAGTTTTTTTATTGTATTTCTTCAGCATGCATAATGCATGTTGGGTGCATTATTAAAATATATATATTGACATAGTCCTTATAGACTCCCGCTATACGCTTAACGCACACGCACATAGAATTACCCTTCGTATCCCCATTGAATTTTTATTGAAAGGGTTCGTCATTGAAGACCCGCCCCTACACTTGACAAATATTTCCATGCACAAAAGCACCACACTACATACCCCCTCCGATTCAATGGGAAACATTGCAATGGGTGACTCAAAAAAATGTCTTATGGACTGAAATAAAAATGGGCGCTCAACCGCCGCTTTTCAATCATTTCATTTGAATTATTGAGATTTGAGAGCCGCCGCGACCCAATGATTGACAGCCTCCGATTATTTTATACAACATTTTTTTCCATCGGCAAGAGGGAAATGTCACGTTATAAACGGCAGACATTTATTTGCATTCGTGAATTATTTTTTACTGTACAATGCGAGGGTCCCACAATACGGCAACCCTTTGTGTGTGATATTATACCCTCTGTCGATAAATAGGTCGTCGTCATATTTCAATATGGCCGTTATACAATATATTAAATTGTTTAATAAACAAATGTCGATCGTTACAATTTCGAGAGTAAATTATCACTGTTGTGCATATGAAATCTGAGAACGCATTATTGCATCTGTTCACGAGAGCCAATCGGATGCCTTGCACCACAATGGATGTGATATGATCCGCCATTGCATATCCTTGCGTCCAGCTGGTCAGTAGGTATCATTTGATAACACACCTGGACATTGGTACAGCGGTTCATTTTTTACATGATATTTTAACATCAACGTATATAAAAATTATTATATTTTATATATTTTTTTTAAAGCTTAATTTCATCATTGAACCTGCAATAATCACGAATTTTTAGAAAATCAATGATCCAGCTTTTAAAAAATACATATACTCGCGTTTTAAAAACAGTTTTAAAAAAATATATAATATATTTATACGCTTTTCAATCAAATATAGTCACAATCGTTCCTAATTTATACAATAATAGTAAAATATATGATTATCTTAAAAAAAACTTTTAAAAAATTCAAGGTAAAAGAATATTATATAAATGCACGTTGTGCATTTATTACAAATTATATGGAATTCAAAGCTTGCCACATGTTTTTTCTTTGTGAATTGCTATTTTTTTTAATAATATTAAAACCATGAAGTAGGTATAAACATTAGGAAGTGCTAGTTGCAAAGCGATTTTTTTAATAATTGATACTGTTAACATCTATAAACCCGAAAACTAATATACAGGCTACAAAACCAAAATGTATATATGCCAGCTCTAAAAGTCATTAAAGTGGCTTTAGTAAGCCAAAAATATTTTGCATACCCTTATATTTTACCAACAATATTTTTATTACATTGAAGTTGTATTGTTAATGTTTACCAATACTATCTAAAAATATTTCACAATAGTGCACTTACAAGATTACATATGTATGTAATAAAATATATAAATAGGCAAATTTCAATAGTGTTAGATTTAATGGCTTTTTTTAATTTCTCCGTAAATTTAAATAGGCGGGTTTATTTAAGCAGTATGTGTCAGAATATTTTGCACAAGAAAGGTATTTTCATTTCCACCCTTTGATGCGGTAATTATAAATAAATATAAAATGCACTACTGTGTTGCTAGCTATATATTTAAATCCTCTAATTTTTGTTACATAATAATTGGCTGATTTTTGCGTGAAAAGATGATAAAACGATCAAGCGACTTTAGTCGATTTAGGCGTTCAAAGGGTTTGAAAAAACTTATTTTTACTTTTTACAAGTTAAAAAGTAATCGATGAATTCGTCAAATGCTCTTATAAAGACTAGTAGAATATTGCTCATTTTATACTTTGCTCAAACAAATGTGAAATATTCGAAAGGTTAATTATTTGTTAATTTAATGTCTTAGGCTGTTGCTCACCTGGCATTTTTTGAGATACAAAAATATTTTTAGAATAAAGTTGCAAGTAAAGCTTTTGTGTGTTTTTATTTAAAGTTTATTGCAAAGTTTATGATTTAACCGCTCAAAAATGTTATATAAAAAAAATTACTGCTTTCAAAGATATATATAAAAAATAACTATATATATATATATATATATATATATATATATATATATATATATATATATATATATATATATATATATATATATATATATATATATATATATATATATATATATATATATATATATATATATATATATATATATATATATATATATATATATATATATATATATATATATAAAAACATAATGATTAAATGAGCCCTTGTAAAGATAAAAGTATTTAAATTATCATATGATTAATCTATAAAATGATATCGTAATTACCCACCCTTAAAAAAATATTTTGACATTATAATTAGGTTAATTTCTGTAATATTTATCACCAGTTTGTTATATCATCGGTGTAAACAAAAACTAAATAGAAATGATATATAATTAAAAATATTATTTAGAAAATATTTTATATATTGCTATATAGGACATTGAAATTATTTATTGTAGAATTTTAAATTCTAAGCTTCATGGTTTAATATTGTCGGTTTTTAAATTCTTGTTTTTTATACCAGTTTTTTAGGATATATTTGTAGATTTAAAAATTAGATTTAAATAAATACTAAAATGTATACAAAATAGTGATTAATGTAGTATGAAAATTAATTAAGACTTTAATTATTTATACAACATTCGCCACATTGATCACTGTTTCAGACCATAAGAGCATTTGCTTTAAATTTTTTTGTATGTCTGAATACACTTGAAAACATTCCTTAATAAAAAAACTTCTAATTTGTTATTAAAAAGCAATTAAATATTATCTTATTTAATGAAAGAATTATTAAAAAATTTAAGAAACAATTTTTTTGTTAAAAAAACGTAATTTTTGGTTTAAGTAATATTATATCATTGGCGTATATCTTTCTTAAAACTGTTTTTTTTTTACTTGTAAATGCAAAAGTTATTAGGGTTACTAAAAAAATCATATTAATTTAATTTCACTTCGGGTTCAATTAAAAAAAAGTATTTATTGTACAGCATTGAAAACGATAAAACCTAGGCTTAGTATCCGGTGTATATTTTAGGTAAATTTAAACTTTAAACAAGAATAATATGAAGTGTAAGTTATCGTTTAGTAGCCATATCATAATATATTTTTTTTTTGCAGTTTTATTAAGTTTTGTGAGAGTATCGATTATTTTTCTGTATATTTGTAGATTTATAAAAATCATTAAAATAAATATTTTTGTATATAAAAAAAATATTTATTTTGTATACTTTTTGTAAGCTAAAAAATTCAGGTATAATATATACGTATATATGTCTTTTTATACTTTTACCTTTGTTTAAATTCCGCTTCTTAATTTCTTAAGTAATGAAAGAATTATTATGCGGTAAATAAATATACTATTTTTAGTTTATTTTGACGTTTTTCTGGGATGCAAAATATATTTTAATGTTTTAGAATATAGTTTTAGTTTTTTCATGAAATGTTTTATTTTACCTCTCAAATTAGCTTTCGTATAAAAATATAGCTAACAAATTTAATTTCATAATTTTTAATTGCAATCAAAGTTATATATCTAAAATAACAATATATAAAAATCTAATGGTTAATTGAGCTGATATAAATAATTGTAGTTGGTAGTCTGAAAGGCAAACGTAGAATAAGATCGAGATTAAATTATTGTATTTTTATAAGAGCTCATATTAGTGTCATAGCAATTATATCAAATTTATATAAATCCTAATTTATATAAATCCGATATAATTGCTATGAAACTAATATGAGCGCTAGATACCCGAGCGTTTCTACTGTGACAGCGACAGCACGATTTTATTGCTTTTGACATGAATTCAAAACAGGAACGTCATTTGTGGTAGAGAAGGGTCAGGTTGGGGGGGGGGGGAATTTGCGTCTTCCTTGAAGTTGGCCAGAAATATGTGTCATTTAATGACATATTTTGAATATTAATAAAATCGAAATATTAAAAAAAACGATTACTGACATTTTGTTTCTCCCTGGAAAAAGCTGAAGTGACGCAAAATAAATTTATAAATAGAATATATTTATATTTTTAATAATTCAATTTAGTGATACATGTTAATGAATATTTTAATTTGATCAAAATTAAATAATATTTTTAGTGTAAATAACACTTTTAACATTTCGTTACTTTTTAAAGTAGTTCTGGTCCATTTATGGCCTATAAAAATATAATTTAAATTCACGTATGTTTATATTATATATATAAACCATTACATAATAAATTTACACGTTTATTATTGCGAAAACAAAAACATGTTTATAAACCATTAATAATATTTAAAAAATACTAAATTGCTAAAAACAAAAATAGGTGCATTTATATCACTTTTATTTATAGAGGCTCGAATAAAAATGTACTAAATAAAAAAATAAATGGTTTCTGCCCTCAAAGAAACTTAAGTATATCAGTCACTGAATATTATTTTAGAATCGGAGAATAAATATAGCTAAATAATTTTGATTTAAATTAATTATTGAACATTTAAATTTATTTTAATTAATTATTAAATGAAAATATTTAATTAGCTAATTTGAAAATCATTTTTTTAAAGCATGTTTAGCCATTAATAAACTATGGCGGGCTAAATAAAAAAATTAATTTACAAATAAAATAATATAAAATGTCCTAAGTAAACAAGAAAAAAGTTTTTAATCCCAGAAGTAAAAGCATATATTTTATATAGCATGGCTACCAGCACAAACCAAATAAGATGAATCTTTTTTTCGCCTATCTATCTACCTATGTATTGTACGTTCGTCTCGGGGATTTGTTCGCCGGATCGGTTTACCCTCGTCCCATCACCCCAGTGGCCTAGTTCTGCGTGTCCAAACAGCTGTCAGTCACCCCTCCCCATCCGCGGGCCCTACTAGACCCGATTCAGGGTGAATCAATATAAAAATATATGCGCATTATATGCGAGCACGTTCCCGGAAGATCGAATGTTCGCTCTCCAAAGTCATAAATCACTTTTTTATTTAATTTATATTAAAAATAATTAGTACAAATGTGGGCGTCTTTAGAAAATGTAAAACGCAGAAAGCTGGCAACGCGCGCAACCCCCACTACCGCACCAATGGGACGCTGTGTCACCAAAAAGGTTTGTCACTTGAAAATGGACGCACGCGATTGGTCGGTGTACAAAGTGACATCTCTTACTTAAGCCAATCGCGTGCCGTCTTGTATCCCAGTTGGCTGTGACAAAATTATTTGGTTTGGCTCATATACAAACTTTAATTTGAAACCAATACACGTGCTGCTTATTATAACTTTTTTTAATAAAAACTAAATATATTTTGATTATTGCAAATATAAATATGGCCAGTTTTGTTAATAAAAAAAATAATTAAGGAAATAATCTAGTTGCCCCAATGCGTTACAATGGTCACGAATTAAATAAAAATACATAAATTCTGTAACTGACAAATTTTGATGATTTCTTGGATAATTTCACTATGAAAAATCTAGAAGAAAAACTTCTTAAGTTTAATGATTTTTATTTCTTAACATCTATTTTTATTACAAAATAATGTTTTATATAAAAGTGTGTCACTATCCTTAGGTAATAACATTTGTATTATCTGTTTCATTTAATTAATAATAAATTAATATAAATGTCGCTTATTGCGTTAGCTTCTCACAGTGTTAATTAAAAGTAATAACACCTATATGTATTCAATATTTTAATAATGACTTACTGTGTTTAACATTCTGTTATGTTTAATATTGATATTACTACAATTATTATTATTATTATTATTATATCATATTTACCATGTCATGTATTGTTTGAATTAACACTCCTATAAATAGGGGGCTTGGGTGGGCCTCATAAATGGAATAGCCTAGAGCCCTTCGTCATCTTAATCCGACTCTGATTGGAAGTGATTAATCTGTAAAATAATGACATGTTAAAAGGAAAATTCCGAGAATAGAACCTAACATAATTCTTTAAATGTGTCTTTCGGATGATAAATATGGCCAATTAAGTTCATAAGCTTGTGGATTTATATTTATTTTTGGCAGCACTTATGTAAAAATACATTTATAAAGACAAAGTATTTTATTTTATATTTTCCTAAATGTAGGATACGTATTATATTTATAATTTGAATGTATCCAATTGTAACGGCATAATGAGTTATTTTTAACTCACGCGGAGTTACGTAAATAAAAAAATTAAATTAAAATATTACCATTTTTTAATAAATTTTGTAATTTAAAGTAATAATGTTTATTGTGAAAGTACTACCTAGAAAGTGGGCGCTTTTGAAGGCAATGTTCCGCTTTTTTATTTCTTGTATGTATAAAAAGGGCTGAAGGAACCCATAACTGTGTTTAGTTCAGATTCATTATTTGAGGTCGATTTTTTTTATAAATATATTCTTGCTATGATTTTTTCCTGAGTCCCCTCTCTGCCCCTATTTAAAATATATAAAAAATAAACCTCGTAATAAATATCAAAATTCAGCCAAGAATGTGTATTTATAAATATATTCCTAATAGGACCTTGGCGTACTGCATTTAGTTTTCGATAATGCACCACACAAGACCTTGGACACTTGAGGCCTTCTTCGCGTTGATAAATATAATTAACGTCGTTTTATTTTAAGTGCGCATAACATGCAATGTCCGTCATGAACGACTTGGTGCTCTACAAGAAAAATATGCTAAAAATTGCACTCGCAAGCGTGAATCATGTGCAATATAAATTTTAACAACAGTACTTGTTCCTGCATGTTGATATTTATAACGAACGATAAAAAATATAGTTTATTATATTATAAATATAGAAAAAAATGTTACCTACACAGTTATTGGCTATTTGGGACATTCTTTCGCTTTTCTCTCATTCATTCTATTCACGAAACATCTGATAAGGTGTTACCCGCCTGGGTTTGCTTTCGTTCGTGTGTCGTGACCATTCTGCGTGTGGTCATCCATCAAGTTAAGGAGATTATCATCAGTTTTGTTTGGTTCCAGCGTAATTACACGTGTAATTTAAATTTAGCCACACTCGAAAGGCCGTGAAAGACGAATTATTTGTCAAGAGGCGTGTCACTGATAACGCAAATAAAACGTAGACAGATCGTGACCGCAGCTAACAAATTCATTTTTGTATCTTCTGAAATCAGATAAAACGATATACTTTAATATTCTACTCTACAAGTATTAAACGCATATAATTAATCACTACTTTAATGACTCACTAGTTTGATTGAAAACAAATCTAATGACATTTGTATATAATTGAAAAATAATTTAACCGAAATTTGATATCGTTATAACAGTGTTTAGACGGCGTGTAAAATGTTAAAAAAATGCAAAATTACCATAAAAATAACCCCTTCCTACCAAACGAGCTGTCATCAGCGTTTATAAACGACACGAAGTCAAAGTCACATGCCGGCGTATAATTAAAACAATTTTCCCTTGTTTCCAAATTACCATAATCTGATTTTAATCATCACGACATTAAGTGGATATAATATAAATACAAATTTCCACCGTTCCCCATTGTTTTTGGGAGCCGCAGGGTGCCCGTTTCCCTTATCTACTTTTTAATATCGATATTATTCTGAGCGTGTATGGGTGCAATGGGATTTTTTTGGGATATTAAAACCAAAATTGTTATAAAATGTATAATACGGCGGCAGTATGTGTACAAATTGATTTATTGTCGTAATAATTTAATGTAATATATCTTTATATATGCAGTCATAATTCTGCCACCCCAACCCTTGTAGCGGTGTGACGTCACGCAACTTTCGTCCCTCGATTTGTTTACAACGTCCGGTAATTTGCTTCACGCACGCTCTTGTCACAGTCCCAACAAATGTCCGTGAATTATGGCCGCCCGATGAATATTAAACAGGCGCGCTGTTTAGCGATTCTTTATCCGATGTGAGTTATTTTGGTAAGTCTTAATTTCGCCAGTTTTATTGGTTTAAATTGTTGAATAAGTTACCGAAAAAGTAATTGAAAGTAAATAGTTTTATCATACCTACCGTAAGATAATTTGTAAATCTTAAAAAAAAACAAGTTTAAATCTCAACAGAACTCAATCAAAATTTAATTAAACTAATTGCATATTATGTACCTTTGAATTGATTAAATAATTTATTTTATTTTTAATATAAAGTATTTAAATAAAAAATAGTATTAGCTTAAGAAAAAGTAATGATATTTTAATTTATTTCTGCAGAATCGGTTTTCGAATGATGTTGCTGAGGTTTGAAAGAAATATTATTTTTTGATAGCTAAATTAAAAAACAGCTGCATTGCGAATGATCTTTGATTATCAAAATGGTGAGAATAAATGTTGTTATCAAACTTTAGATACAGATATTGAATATTTTTTAAAGTTACTTTACAAAAAAAATTCTTTGATTTTAAATCTTTGTTAAAAAATATAATATAATACATATAATACATATTTTAAAACACTAAAAATTTTTTGCTGAATAACATCACTGATTCAAACTTATACGTTCTACAGTCACCAATATTTGATTATCTGATAAAGTTTTGATCTATATTTGTTAAATTAAGTAAACCATTGAAAGCAATTTTATCAAGAGCAATTATAAATTCAGTATCTGCATTGTTTATAGGAGTTACTAATTGGACATTATCTATATGAACTTTATTAAAATTTTATTAAATATGATTTATTACGGGATTCATGGTGAGGTCTTTCAGGAATATGAATTTATTATTCATGGCATAAAACTGCTTTTGTGGATCAGTCCTTATCTATCAATGACATAATACTATCAATATTATATGTATTTTCAATGTTTGTTAGAAATATTATTTAATTATTATTATTAAAACTTTTTGACTGCATCATAAAAGGACATCACATATTTTTTTTGAGATCATGTTGTATCTTGTAACATACCTACATATTTATTAATATTTTTTTATAAAAATCTGGTGTTATAACGCTTCAAACAACCATTGCCTACATTATTCAATTGGTTAAACTAGATTACATTTATTTCGCAAACGACAAAATAGCACAGGAATTAAATTTACAATTTATTTTTGAAGCTTTTTTTTGTATTTCATAATGAAGTTGCTGTGCTTTCAATTAAAAAATATTGTCATAAATTATTGCAAACCGCGATTGTGAGCCAATGAACATGTCCCGCGGTTAAAGTATGATCAATGGGGTAGATAAGGGATGTGAGGTCTCGGCCTCGAGGGACTCGGCTAGCGATACGTTTTTATTGTAAACTTCGTGATTTTTTTACGGTCATTAAGTGAACCAATTATGAACAATGACTTCCTGGCTGCATTACACACCTTGTCACGTTTTATTGCGTGAAATTGTCGACAGTGAAATCGAGGGGTGTATTTATGACGTTAAATATTATATTTTTACGGTGAAATTGGTATTGTCAACAAGGCATTATATCATTTGAATACATAGTTTATATGATAAATATTTTTAAAGGTTAAAAAGTACTTATTTTTGATCGCAACTCGTATTATTCGAAAGCATAATTTTAATGGACATTAAAATAATACAATATGCATGAACAGCTATTTTACTGTATTTTTGCGAATCATATCTATATTTTAAAACAGTTTTTCACCTTATAGATATTATTTATATGCCTGTTAAAATTGTAAAAGCGCATAAACAATTTTATTACATTATTATTTATGAACACTCAACCATCGGCTGATCAATTAAATAACCATTGCTTTTAACAGCTCGTTGCCGGCATTCAAATGATTTATTCTCCGGCCAGTGGTCTTTTTTCAACTTCAACTCCTGTCTTCGATAAGGAGGGTCAGCGTCTATCTAGATGTCTAGCCAACCCCAGAGGTGGAGCGAACAAAGCGGACAAATCGTGTTGTGTATCGGCCATTTTATTTATGCATTGGACACACGAGACTCTTATCGCGATTACAATATATTCAACAACAACACAAAAAAAGACTTGATTATTTTCAACAATTTATCACCTCAAGCCGGGCTTGCTTCGGAAAGGGCCCGACACGACACATACAGGGGTGACCAACCGAATCGAACATTAAACGCAATTCTTTAGGCTTGTTTTTAATTGTTGCAAACTCGAATAATGGTGCATTTAATGGAAAAAGATCTTGTTTATTAAAATGTGCTTTTGGATAAAACTAACAAAATAAACTGTTTCAATGATGCGTCCTTTATAATAACACTCATCTCAAATCTTATGTGTTTGTGTTAAGTTTTTGTATATATTCTGTTTCAAAACGTAAATTAAAATTTGTACAATATATCTAAACTAATTAAATTTCTATTAACTAAACATTATTTTACATTTCCTTAACTTTTTCCCCTGACATATTTTGTATCAAAAACATTTATGAATACAAATCAAGCCTCAATAATTTAGTATAATTTTTATTTAGCATGAAATCTTAAATAGATTTATTTCAGAAACACATTCAGTACAAAGCTCATTATATTTATTATAAAAAGCTCTTATGTTTTAGATTTGTTGGGCGGTTTAATTAAATTCTACTATATATAGCAAGCATTTTGAAATATTTCAGACATTTTAAATTTGTTTAAATTTGAATTTAGTCGATATTAAATTTCCTTATTCTCAAACTCCTTTTAAGAAAACAAAAGGCAGCGACTCTTCAACGGTTGAACAGTATTCAACATCATCTTTATTATTTGGTTAATTTTGTGCTCCTACCGGTGATGATTAAGGGGAAAACAATTGACACGGTCGTTTTGATTAGCCATTTCGTTGTCTGGATTTTTTTAAATATTTGTGAGTTTTCAGATTTTTATTCTGTAAAAATATAAATTATCACTTACGCATGCATAATATAAAAATACGCAATCGTTAAAAAAACTAATGGATTATCCCTTAAAGAAAATCTAAAATAGTCTCGAATCTATCCTGAAAATATTTTTTAAATAATTTATTTCAGTAAATTTATATCGCAATATTTTTTTTTCGTTAAAAATATATTTTTACTGGTGAAAAATGTATATATAATTTCACCTTTTCCATATGTAGTAATATATACATTTACATACTTATCATAATTTATTTACATAGGATCAGTGGCGTAGCTATGGTGGGGCGGAGGAGGCGGGCCGCCCCGGGCGGCACTTGCTTGGGGGAGGCATATTCGCGATGGGATCGTCTAGTGTGGTTCTTAACCCTGAATGCGCTAAAACATATATAAATCCACGAACAGCAAGATCTTTATATTAACCAATTTAATATTTTAAGAAATGCTGATTTTATGACCCTGCAAAAATGTATGAGGGGGGGGGTTGCAATTTCAAGGATCGCCCTGGATGGCACATACCCAAGCTACGCCACTGCATAGGATGTATTAATATTACAGTGAATGTGTATTTTTTTGTGAAGTAATATTTTCAAAGCAGCAAATTAAATAAATAATACAATCAGATTCATGTCGTTATTACTAGAACAAAATCAAATCTCGAATCTATCAAAAAATGTCATTTTAGTAAAATCATATCAGAATACATTTTCACCAGTAGATATATATTTTTACCAGTAAAAATTTTAATTATTTGCCAGGTGCTAGTGAAATTATATGATTTCAACTTTTCTATTTGTAGTAATATAAATATTTACATACTTATTATTAATTATTAACATCCGATGAATTAATATTACAGTGAATGTTAATTTTTTGGTAAAGTTATATTTTCTCTAGTAAAATCCAAATATATTTACACCAGTTGATATATATTTCTACTGGAGAAAATTTAATTTAACTGATTGGCGCTAATATGCTGCTCTATGTAACTCAATTCACAGTTGCAAAATTTGCTGGTAAAATTCAAACCTAAACTAATGAAAGTTTTAAAACTAATCATAGTTTTAGAACTTTTAGTAGGTCAAGTCCAAAATATAAACTTTGCCAATTCAACTCTCAAGGGAAATAAGTGGAAGAATAAGTACAGACAGACATCGCATCTCACATATTACTCCATAGTTTGCCTGCATTTCGATATTACACTATGTTTAAAAAATATGATAGCTATCCTTACCGATATCACTATGGACTTCTAATATAAAAGGACTGATCAAAGTATACTCAAACAATTATCACTTTTTAGAAGACAAAAATTCACATCAAAAATGGGATATACTAATATGAATTTAACATTTGGCAATCGCGCAATCGCAAAAAAATATAATTCTCAGCCAGTTGCCCAAGTCGTTGCGTTTTCGAAAGCGACATCCTAACCATCTCTCGCCGGCTGAGAGGATGCGTTCGAATTTCATCATCCAGATAATTGTGGTTCATTACTTATTCATCGCGAGGCAAAAGAGAGACAGGCCCGAGGGCACTCCATTGTTGTGGCGTTTCTTCACACGGAGCGAAATTCGATATTCGGACATTGCTTTTGTCCGGTCGGCTGGTCAAAACGGACGTTACACCAGTCGTCTCCGAAAACAATCAATCTTGGCTATTCAAAATTTAACTGTGTCACTGTTTCGCAACGGCGACTGTACTTACGTATCTGCAGAATGACAATCGACAGAGAAGAATTATGATAGACGCTCTTTTTAAAAAGGATGAATCAACCTTGTGGATGTTTCAAAAGCTGCCAGCTTGTCATAATACAATAAAAACAAATAGATAAAGCCATCACTTTATGATGAATTTATACCATTGTTTTATGTATCTAAAGTCCGAACTGAAGAGCGAACCCGGGCACTGGAAAAACAATGATTCCGGGCCTCATGACAAATATAATTTTATATATTTTTTAACATTGTAATATAATTTCTTAAGTAAATAATAATTTCTATGCTACAAATATTTTGTTGCAACATATTTTATATAATCATATTTTATTCGAAATATTTAAATTTTGCATCAAAAATTATTAAAAATATCTGCTCATAATATTTACCATATAATTAGTCGTATTTTATTTACTGCTCAGTGTTGCCATATAGTGAATATCCAGTCAAAGTCAAAAGCAATAATTTCGTGCCATTGCGGTGAAAACGCTCGATTATCAAGTTTTTTATAACAAAATTACGAGTAAGAATCAAATAAATCACATCTAAACCAAATTTTGACCAATAGGAAAGCGCAAAAAACAATTATCCCTTCTCAGAAGTCAAAAATCCACGTCAAAAGCAATAAAATCGTGCCGTCGCCGTCGCAGTGGGAACGCTCGTTACCGAGCGTTCCCACTGCGACGGCGCCGACACGATTTTATTGCATTTGACGTGAATTTTTGCCTTCTGAGAAGTGATAATTGTTTTTGCGCTCTCCTATTGACCAAAATTCGGTTTGAATATACTTTGCTCAGCCCTCTTATATTATAAGTCCATAATAATATGGGTAAGGATAGCTGTCATATTTTTAAAACATAGTGTAATATCGAAATGCAGACAGACTATGGAGTAAACGTTAAAAAAGCAATGATTTGCAAACAAATCGTAAAACAAATGGAGCTGCGTCAAAAAACTACAATCTGTACCTTTGAATAACAATGTTTATTATAAATCATATACACAGACTTTGAAAAAGCATTTGATAAAGTTAATCATGCTTTACTTGTAAAAAAGTTATCTAATTTTGGGTTTTCTGAAGATCTCATAAATTTATTCTCAAATTACTTAACCAATAGATATCAATTCGTCAAGTATAATAACTCTTTTTCAGAACGATATAAGACCCCTACTGGAGTACATCAAGGATCCAATTTGGGTCCATTGTTGTTTTTATTGTTCATTAATGACATAGAAACAGCAATAGAGCATTCAGATTTTTTATTATATGCAGATGACTTGAAAATTTACAAGAAAATGCATTCGATTTCTGATTCCCTCGACCTACAGGAGGATCTCAACTCTATATGGAAATGGGCTTGCTATAACCAATTGCCTTTCAGTGTAAAGAAATGTCACACAATTTCATTTTCAAGGTCGTTAACGCCGGCAAAATATTCATACCACCTTGGCGGATATTTTCTGGAAAGGTTTTCTTCAACTAAGGATTTAGGAGTGACTTTCGAAGAACGTTGGAAATTTAGCCAGCACATTGCAGAGACTCATAGCAAATCCTTAAAAATGCTCGGTTTTATCTTGAGAAATGCGCGTTACTTCAGGAATACTTTAGTATTGCGCAATCTTTATGATACTCTAGTCCGCAGCATACTAGAAACTAGCTCCATCATTTGGATCCCAGGCTCCCAGGAAATTGCTCAAGGGCATCGTAGACAATCCTTCAGTGCTCGAGCAGCTTCAAATGTGGGCTCCTGAAGGTTGATATAATTCTCGGTCGCGTCCAGTATTCTTGCCTGTTAAGTGTAGAACTGGAGCTCTTGCCAACTCTTCTCTGGCCAGGGCCATTTATCTGCTCAATTCTGTCCATAGTAATATTGACATTTTCTCTTGCACTTATGGAGTTTTGGTTCAATTCGTATGGGACAATGCACACCTGTTGAGGTGATTTGTGTCTGTTGTTTTGTCTTGTTTATATTTGTATGTATTATGATGTATTAGTACTTTTGACTATCGTGACGCATTAGGTTTGCCTGTCAGGTCACGATGGTTATAATTTTAATAAATAAATAAATAAAAGTGGGTGCTTTTGAAGGCAATGTTCTGCTCTTTTTATTAATTGTATATGTATTATAAAGCGCTAAAGGAACATATAACTGAAATGCATCTTAAACATTCATCTTAAATAACTGTAGTTTAGTTCAAATTCATTATTTAATATCGATTTTTATTTTTTTTATGAATATATTCTTGGTATAAGTCAGGCTCTTTAAGGAATTTGTAATCTCTCTCCTCTTGTTGGCAAGCCTAAAGACAACCGAATCATTTTGCCGATCATTTAACTATCCGCTTGCTACCTGCTTGTATTTCAACTATGCAGATTTTATTTAAAAAAAATAAATGTACGATATATTAAATAGAATTTTAATCGGAAAGTCTCGGATTATTTTTTTTAATTCCTGTGACTCAAGACAACAATTTTTCTTTTGCATTCTTGGGTTGTCTATATACATAATTCCTAATCAATAGCTAATGGATGTACTCGGCATAGATGGCTAAGGTTATGAAATTCATTTAATAGGGGAGAATTTAATTTTTGTTATATTTATTATAAGCGAATCTGTGTTACCACATTTTAGAATATTCTCTCCGCATCAACTGCGAAGATTTCGTATCTCATTGTCGTATCGGCGGGGTACACTTAACCCGAATACCGTCCTATTCTGATAGTATATCGCAACACACCGGAGACATCCATTTCGACACGGCCGAAATGGGCACGGAACCGATTCGAGAGAGATGCGAATTAATGTATTCGGGCAAATTTGCATACAATAGTGTCACAACACAACGCGAAACACAAAGACATAAGAAGAAGAACAGAGGACGGCTTCCTCGGGCGCTCGCCCGCCCATAGGAACACCCGCACATTATGGAAATTGAGCGTGGGCGGTTTGCGCAAAACCGGCGCTGTACAAAACGGACAATCGGCCACGGGAACGAATCTGCGGGACAGGAAGATGAGATATGATATGATGAGAAAAGTTGTGATTTTTTCTAAAGTGATATTGCGAAACGATATGATGCAGATTGGTTTTGGTTTCAAATGGTGGGCGTGTATCGAGTGAAAACTTGCAGAATCAGTCGCTCAATAGCATTCAAACCTATCGTAATAATGAGTGAGCAAAGTATAATATAAAGTAGTGTTTATATACTGCTTAAGAATGTGTGATCATGACCAAAACTCTGGAATCTAAATTGTCAAAAATATACTTTGAACATAAGCAAATATTGAACGGTAAGCGATATTCAGATTCACATGAAAGATCTTATGCATGTTCAATTTTATATGGAAGCATATAAGTTGTACATCTACAAGCATGGGATGAATCATCCAGTGGTCACGGTGACCGGTCACACTTTACGAAATCTCGAACCGTGTTCTCCATTAAAACGGTTCGATTTCGTACGCACACGTCCGGCGGCCATATCGATCGGCGCATCAAAGGAGGCGGATATGCCATCATAATTAGATACCGACTCCGTTGCCATCTATATGTGCAACAACCATCTCACGGGTGATGCGTGCTAAATCAATATGCAGCACCGTTCCTGTCCCGTTTGTTTTGGTCACGGGTCGTAATCCGAAGTGCAACTTCGAGGACAATACCCGGCTACTCTTTTGACACAGTTTGCTTAATAACAATTATGTTCTAAGTATTAAGGCAAAAATTGACTTTCTGTACTCCGGTATTACAAAATGAAACTCTTTTAAATCCGTACTTCCGTATTTGTTGAAAACAATATATGCTTGGCTTAGAAATACACAAATGACGATGTCAAGTAGGGGATAAATTTAAGTAGTTTTATTGAAAAAGCATATCAGTAAATTATTATTATCCCTTTAAGTCCCAGAAATTCAATTTATCAGTTCATTCTACGCGAAATGCTATAAGTCCAATCGTTAATTTAATATGTACGATATGCGCGACGTGTCAACATAAAAGGAATACGTTTGTTTTATCTCAGACAAGTTTATCTTTGTAATTCAGTAATATCACACAGAACTAACCGCACCGCCGTGACATGCCGGCTTCTTTTTTTGATAGGGATGGCTGGCGAAGTAATATCAAAAGCCGGTTTTTGTACATTTTTGTCTCCATTCGCACATATTTTTATGCAAATATTCTACGGAATATGCTTCACCAAGCATATGTATTAAATATAAGCAATCAGTATGTATCAATAATTATATTTAAATAAAAAACATATTTGAAAAATTTGCGCGAAATATGTTTTTTTTTAAAAAATTCATTGGTAAATAATGCAGTATTTTTTCTGTTTCCAACTAAATATAGGTTGTACTAGACGATATAATTACAATAAGTAATAATTAAAATTAAAATATTTAATACATCGAAACAATAGTTGCTGGGTATAGCTTTACTAAAAAAGCCAAAATCTTGTAAAAGTTTTTTTTTAAAAGTATTTTAAATCCCAAGCTTATTCTCTTAATTTTATAAACAGCGTATATGTATTAATTAAAAAAATCTCAATTTTATTATAATTGCCTTATTATCAATTGGTTTAAAAAAATATATTTTTACCTTAATTATAGACTTAAGTAGATTTACCTGTTGTTGAAAAATCTGAAACTTTTCTCATCTTATTGTGTTTATTGTATTTCTTAGATTTTTCTATTAGCTTACTAGCAATAAAAATATATATTGTTTTTTCTGTAGTAAAATATTGATCCTCTTTATTTTACTATAAAGTTGCAGATAAAGTGAAAATCTTTTACTTCCTTTATATTATTTTGCGCTCCTGGCTTTGCATTTTTTCTTTTTGTAACTAGATCCTCTTAAGCATTAAAATTCTTTAACAACTGTGAGTACAATTGAAAGAAATAGAAAAGGCCAGACCTTAGGAATTTCATTTAAAATATTATTCATCACTTTACTGGCAAATAGAATTATTACTAAAACTTGCCTAAAATAAACGTATGGTTCTTCCAATATAAATCGCGAAAAGAAAGCAATATGAAAAGTCTTATAATCAATAAGCACAATAAAAAGGGACGATTTTCTTTAAAGAGAGTGTCAATAACGTGAAAAAATTATCAAAAAATCGATTCAATTTATTTATTTTTATATAGTAAATTAATAATGAATTAATTTAATTATTAAAAAATTTACGTATAGAAATTAAAGTCACGTATGATTTGTGCAGTTAGTATAGGTTCTTGTTGTTCTCTTAGTCTTGTATGCATCTCTTAGAATCAAGTCGATTCTAAAGATCAGGCTTAACTCTGGATTTCAGACAAAGGTTGACGTGAAGTGGAAATGAGCTACTTTCGCGGTATTAAGTTACGGTCGATAATCAGCGTAGCTCCGCTTTGTGCAAATTCTGCTGCATTCTCATGTATCTTAAGTCGAAATCAAAGTATGAGGTAAAATGTTACTTCTTAAATTTAAAAATAATACAAATAAATTGTCTGAATATTTTTAAACTTATTAATTTTAATGAACCCTTTTATTTTACTAGACTTTCTAATTTGTTATTGTAAAATTTCTTCAAAACCTTTTTTTTATAGTTTAAAATATCTGAATTTTTAACTTTACTTTTATAGTTGTTTTATACAATTTTTCCTCCCTACCATTTTTATTGTGTATTACAGACAATTTAATTAAATATTTTATATTTGTACACACGCACATATATATTATTTTATTTACGTGGTTATACATTATTAAATTATTTCTATTATTTTTGATAATATTAAGACCGTTAATAAGTCATAAATAAAAAAATTTAAATCGTAATTAAGAATTCGAGACATGTTATTTTTCGTTATGTAATGTGCGCACGCGCACGAGATCAACGAAGCGTTGATGAATTGAAAATATTTGGACGCTGGTTCAATATAATTATTATGATTTACAGATGGTAAATCAAAAGGGCGCATCTGAACGGATTTTAAAATTTTGCATAATCAATTAATTTTAATTATGACTCGTTATATGAGAGCAAAGGGCCGTGACCAAAACAATAAATATTTCTTATATTTTCTTTGAATTTCTATAATCAACTTTTTTAACAGTTACATTTTCTTCTGATTCATCTTCAACTCTTTATTTTAACAATTACTAAAATATCGATCGTTAATCGCCTATAAAATAGATTTTTCTTAAAAATATTAAATGAGTTTTTCAACGACTACAAATGGCTTTATAAATGCCATTGACATGAATATTATTTGATACAGACATTATTTTTAGTGATGTTGGTTAATGCGAGTGATTCTTAAGTACGTATTCTTAAATTAATGCAGGACATCAGAAGTAGTTTCGCGGTAGTAAGCTTAACCACTGCTATCACACTCGACCGCTCAGGTAGGAGGTCGTCCAGCATTATAATAATAATTTGTACTGGCATTGTATCATTATTTTAAAAATATCTTTGGTACTTAGTGGCGTAGCTACCTCATATCAGAGTCATGTAAAGCACGAGGGCCCAGCATGACAGAGGGCCCAAATTTCTAAACACTCAATATAAACATATTATAATGAATAACCAATCAAGTAGTAGAGTTTTTTTAAAAATAAAATATGTTGAACATATATGTTTTAAATATTTCATTTTTTTGGGTACTCTCTACGATGTGAGATTAAAAAAATATTTTCATGTTTATTTTATTAAAAATTTAAATTTAAATTATGTTTAATTAAAAAATAACAATTAACGCATATTAATTATATCGTCTAGTACAATCTATTTTTAGTTGGTACAAAATGCAATATTTTCAAATAAAAAACATATTTCGCGCATTTTTTCAATTACGTTTATTTAAATATATTGGACTATTCGGGTAAAAATATGTCTAAATAGAGATAAAAATGTACAAATATAAGACGAATTTCGTGTATGTATTACATGTTCGCATTTTTACTTCGCCAGCCATCCTTATCATAAGCGTGGTAATTTCTGTGTTACATAACAGACTTATTATGAACTGACAGGTACCGTTTGATTTGACTAAGATGTTAGGTCACAATGGTCCTAATTTTAATAAATAAATAATTAAATAAAGCAAAAATCCTTTCATCTCATATTTGAAAATAATCATGTTAATATTTCAGAAAATTATTTGAAACTCAAATTTTTTCAAAGAAATCTGATGCCCAGTTCATTTAAGTGATTTTTGCCTGAGGGCCCAAAATTTCTAGCTATGCCACTGTTCATATTATACTTCATAAAGATCGTGAACACCTGCATTCTTTGCACGTGCATGTTATTATACGGATGTGGCCGTCTCACAGTCAAAACGCACCCAAGTGTCAGAACGACGATCAAATCGTCGTGATTCGCGTGCGTTCCGCTCGTACGTGTATCCACACATTAACGTGTAATAAAGTAGAAATAAGAAGAAGAATAAGAAACACGTTTAGCTAGGAAGAGACAATTATCGAGGCGAGAAACGAGCGCACTGAAATGCATAATGAGTTTCACCGGTGCGATGCATACGCTTAATATTCAGAGATGTTAATTGTGCGTGAGAAGTGATCACCATAAAGACGCGTTCACACTGGCCGTTCCGTTTGCGGCTATTAATATTGAAACAACTATTACGGACACACTAATTGCGATCGAAGAGCGAATTGAACACCCATCGTTTCACTGGCCGCGTTTTTCAGTCCATGAATAAAAGCTTGCGGTAATGGGCGGACAATGGGACGAGTGATAAGATCAGCGTGCGAGGTGTGCGTGCTCAGCGGGCTCCGTTAATGAGTCAACTTAGAAATTATTCTAATACAATCTATAAGGAGATTGGGAAGGGAATTTTCCATGTATTTACCATATATTATATTTTCAGCGTATATGTGGTTTTTATACTAGATAACGCTAGCTCCCACTCCTAAACTCAATTTGCTATGTATCTGTAAACCTTAAGTGACACCATTTTTCAAAGCGAACTAATACAGGTGTATGGCTCACTTTTAAGCATAATATATTTTGATTGATTGCAACGTTATAAAATGGTTTTAGTATTGTTTAATAGACCAGCGGTTCTTGAACTTATGCAAACTTTTGCAAACCCTACATCAACTCGAATCATTTTACGTCGTTCTTGAGGCTTAATTTATGGCTCAATAATATAATTTTAAATATTATTGGTGAAAATGTATGGTTGGTTATTCAAATAAATGATATAAGGATTAGCATATATGAGACCATAATTATGAAAGTGTACTAAGTCATGTTTTTTACCTTTTGAGATGTTCAAAGGTTTGCGTTTTAATTGATTAAAAATATTTTTATGTAATACGCAATACAATGTTTTTAAACTTATAGAATCTGCTAAATTTATGATTTATTTTGACATATAAATTTTGTATGTAGCTTATAAGGAAACAAAAATTTAAGGGTGAAATACTTCGAAATTAACCGAACGTATTGACATTTAAAAAAAATTATTTAGCCGTGTTAATTATTATTTTTAATAATACTGCAAGTATTTGATTATAACATATTTTTTATAGTTTTTGTAGTGTATTATTTGCCGCTATATCTCTTCAACTTTCTGACGTTTTGTGTATAGTTATGCTTATTTCTTGTTCTTTTTAATTTTTAATTTTCTCTGGCTCCATGTCTGGAGTTTTTAAATTTTAATAAAAAATACTAACAGAGAAATCTTGGTGTGATTAATCAGAAAATGATAACTGTTTTATCAGTTTTCATTTTTTGACGTGTTTTTTAAATTTAGTGGTCGTATATCTATAAAATATTTTTTTTAATAATATAAACACGTGATAAATATATATTAATTACCTGAGTCAATATCTGATGACATAATACAACATCAACTTCAGATTTTTAAGTACAACAGGGGTTAAACCAACTATACAAGCATTGCGTCACGGAAGCTGACTCGCGGCAAACTGACTTAGTCCACTATCAAAATAAACATTGGCGGAATACCGTGAATGTTTATTTTGATACCGGCGTATAATGGTTAAAATTTTACACAATAATAAATTTTGCATCATATTATATTAATTTTAAGCAGTGTGACACGAAATAATTGATAAACTCAGTTTTTTTATTTATTGACTTAGACCACTTTCATAATTATAGGCTCATATATATTAAAAATCATAAAGTGAATAAAAATTTCAACTATTCGAATATTGAATAAAAATTTGATAAAATATTTGAATATATTTGTAGCTTTTTTCTCGGTTTTTACCCATACTAATTTATTTAAAAAGCAATTTATTGCCTGTAAAATATTATTTAATTATAAAATAATTATTGGTTAATCATTAATAATTACTTTTATGATAGTTAAACTTTCTGAATTTCATTACATATACATAACACAATGCTATGTGAGTTAATGATCAGTGAGAGAGTAAAATGAAAAACGCCTAATTTATTAGTTTACATACTTTTTGCTCAGGGACGTCATCATTAAAATAGTTTGATTTATGAAAATATAAATAATATTTTATGTAAAATATAAATAATTAAAATACAAAAAATGCAGCTCTTAATTATGAGTCGCATTAATACGTATTTATGATTTATTTTTAGCAATAACTCAGACGTATCTTAATAGTTAGATAGATCTATATAATACTAATTCGGATGAAAGAGTCTCGTGATTCTGATCGCTAGAACCATCAGATTTCATTCCATTTGCTTGCTTTTCAAATCCAAAATTCTCAAATTTTGCACGCAAATTAAAAACGTACATTCACGCGGTATTTTCGTCCGTTTCTAGATTAAAAAGTAACCAATCCTCGTGGCGGCGAGCGCTAACGAAAAAAATTCGCATCCGAAATTCTCGATTGCTTCGCGAAAATTTTCGAATTGAAATTCTGTCGGGCAATACGACCCACCTACACATTACCTATATACAATATTATAAACACAAACTTGCACGGGCAGAAGCTTTCAATGGCTGGGCCCGCGGGGGTGGGCCAGTCGGTTCGTTGGGCTAATGAAAAAAGGGTGACCACCCGTCTGAAAGCTCAATTGCAAACTTTGGCCTCCCTCGCGGCCAAATGAGTTGTGCCCTCTCCGAGGATAAATGCGGAGAAACAAACACGCCGGGTCGTATAATCAACGTAAGGGTAACCGAAAGTATCTACTGGTTAGGTCTCCCCTGACACACTTGCCTCTAATGAGAAAGTATGATTGATAAAATTACCGCGGAATTGCCATGCAACAACCGCATGGAGAGGGCACAATAATTTTATTAATTTTAGAAACAATAATTCAATTCTTTTTCTTCTGATCCCCTAATGACGTTTAAGTATTGAAAACTATGTATATTTAAACTAGAACTTTTTAAAATCAAGTTTGTGGCAAGAATCTATATAAAATCCATTTTAAATACTATACGCGCAATTATTTTCACAGGATTAAATAAAATATAAATTAATTAGGTGATTATGTTATTATTACTATAATCTCGAGGATTGAAGTACTATTTTATTTACCTTCGCCATTTCTTCTTGAGGGGCATAACTTAGGAAAAATCATAGAAAGAATATAATTATAAAAAATAAAAAACGACCTCAAATGATGAATCTGAACTAAACTTCCTTAGGTATTCGATCTAGATTTTTAGATCGAATACCTAAGGAAGAAGCAAAAAATCAACAACAGCATTAGCTTAATTATATAACTTTAATGTTTTTATAAATTATATAACCAATAATTTGACAAATGTATTTAGTGCAGAAAAAATAATACATTCAGTTTCATGTGATTATTCCTAATAGAAAATCTAGAAAAAACAGTCTCCAATCTTTCCCTAAAATATTTTTTAAAATATGTCATTTCAGTAAAATCATATCGAAATACATTTTCACCAGTAGATATATATTTTTACCAGTGAAAATATAAATTATCTGGCATGTGCTAGTACAGTTATTTGACTTCAACTCTTCTATATGTAGTAATATGTATATTTACATACGTATCATTATTTATTTACATCCGATGCATAAATGTTACAGTAAATGTATATTTTTAGGTCAAGTTATATTTTTACTAGTAAAGTCCAAATACATTTTAGCAGTAGATATATATTTCTATTAGCAAAAATTTAATTGCACTGATTAGTGCTAATATGCTGCTCTAAAATGTCTATGAAGCTCGATTTGACAGTTGCGAAACGTCAATTTGCTGTTTAAACCCAAACCTAACCTTATGAAAGTTCTAAAACTATATATAGTTTTGAAACTTTTATTAGGTCAAATCCAAAATACAAACTCAACCAACTCATCGCATCTCACATATTGTTCCAGAATTTTTCTGTATTTCTAATTTACGCTATGGTTTAAAAATATGATAGCTATCTTTACCGATATTACTATGGACTTCTAATATATTAGGGCTGATCAAAGTATATTCATACCAAATTTTGGTCAATAGGAGAGTGCAAAAACAATTATCACTTCTCAGAAGGCAAAAATTCACGTCAAAAGCAATAAAATCGTGTCGGCGCCGTCCCTACTGCGATGGCGACGGCACGATTCTATTGCTTTTGACGTAGATTTTTGACTTCTGAGAATAGATAATTGTTTTTTTGCGTACTCTTATTTGCCAAAATTCGGTTTAGATGTGTTTTTTTATTCTCACTTGTAATATTGTTATAAAAATTCTTAGTATATTATAAATGCTTGATAATCGAACGTTTTCACCGCGATGGAACGATTTTATTGCTTTTGCCTCGGACTGAAAGTTCACTATATGGCAACACTGAACAGCAAATAAAACACGACTAATTATCAAGTAAATATTATGAGTAATAATAATTTTTAATGCATTATTAAAATATTTTCCATTAAATATGATTTTAGAAAATATGTTGCAACGAAGGCTAATTTTTATATTTATTTGTAGCATAGAAAAGCATGAACTCGTACCTATTGTTATTTATTTAATAAATTATATTACGATGTTAAAAATATATAAAATGTTATTTTTGTCTTGAGGTCCGGAATCATTGTTTTCCCAGGGCCCTGGTTTGCTCTCGGTGGCCCTGCACATGCAGGGCTAAGTAGATCGTTTTAAAATATTTCACTTACGATGAATAATTCTACAATAATAATAATATAATTTAAAAATAGGTTTTACAAAGTCAATATTAACTTTAATCGGTTTTACAATATATTTACTATTTTGTTTAAAGTTTTAGAACTTAAAATAAAATAGGTCTGGTTGACTTATTGTTTATTGAAATTTTAATGGCGTATTTTACGACATATTTACATACAATATGTGCAGTTCTATTACAAGTTAGTGCTCATGTGTTATGGATTCTTGGCTTCTTGTTATGAATTTTATATTATTAATTTTTTTAACCCAATCATCTTTTAATCACATTAATTTTATTAATCTGTTTTTTGATACAGTAAAATAAAAATAAAAATAAAAGAAAGAGAATAAAGTAAAAAAGTAAAAACAGTAACTTTAGTGCTTATTTAAGTATATTCAACTCAATATCTGGAATCATTGAAATGTGTTTTTTAACTTCTAAACCTGTATGTGCTTTGTTATTTAGTGTTTTTATTTAAATTTAAGATTCTTTCTATTGTAGTTTTTGATACAATATAATGTTTAGATAAGTGGGTTAGTATGGTTACGCTATATGTGTTTGTAATAAGTATTTTCTAATGCAAAAATGGCAATGTTCTTTTATTGTTAGTATTTGTAGGCTATTGTGAAGTTTTTTTCAAGAATAATATAAAATTATTTTATTGCTTTCTTTTAAATGACTTGCAATTAAAAAAAATAGAATTACTGGTGTTACTCCACTCAGAGCAAGCATATGTTAAAATGGGTCTGAATAATTATTTGTATATAAATATGTTTTTATTATTAAATAATGGTTTAAGGTACGCAACGACAGCAAGTCTTTTAAAGCAAAGTTGTAAAATTTGTTAGTATTAAATTAAAGCTTGGAGTTCCGATGTTAGCTCAATATTTAACTGTGGATTTATATTTTATGTTACTGCCCTATTCACTTAGGAAAGGGTGATGGCAAAGTTTATTCACGTATATCTTAATTAAAATTAATTTTTCACTCTTCGAAATATTCATTAAAGTTTTTAAAAGATTTTTGAAATTTATTGGCAATTAGTTTAAGACCATAAACATTAGTTAAAATTGCTTAAAAAGTCAGCTAAATAAATAAACACATAATTTTTAATTTTAAGATATCGTATACAAGATAAAGATAAACTGCCAGAGTAAACTTTTCTGAAGAATTCTAGTTAAAAAATTTACGCTTTATTGATTTATTTTTCAGTTATGAATGCTTTAAACATAACATATGGTCGGGAGATTTATATTTGTATAGTTTGTAAATAAGCCGTTTTGCCATACCGTGTCAAAAGCTTTTTCTATATCTAACATTAAGAGATTCGTACTCTTTTTTGTAATAAAATTAGAGTATATAAGTTCATATCAAGTTAATGTGTTGCTTAGTGATTTTCGCAAAAACAAAACTGTTCATTAATAATTTTATTTATCAAATATTAATTAAACGCCACCGAATTATTATAATAATATTTCATTAAATTATGGTTTAATAATAAACTGATTAGATGATAGCTCTTAACGTATGATTCATAGTGATTTTCTAATTCATTGTGAAATACTTAAAAGAGAAGCAAACAATTTGTTTAGTTTGTTAAGTAATGAATGCAAATTCCTAAAAGGTGTTCAATCAATGTTTTATCAAATCTGTCAATTTCAGGATTTTTAATGTCACTAAAATTCTCCCAAAACGTTTCATTTAAGTAGCTGACTGTTGACCCGAAAGACCTACAATATGTTCGAATCCCATATAGCTAAATTGTTTTTTTAATTTTTATTTTATCTGGAAGATTGGAGTTGGTGATTATTATATAATTAAAATTCCGATCGATCACCACAGATTAGATTAGCATTGGGAAGTATAGCTACATTAGAAAAATCTTAAATTTATCAAACCGAAAAATTGAATCGTTTTTAACGCAAAAGTTTCTATTTTTTTAATCAATAATGTTTAAAATTTTATTGCGTTTATATGACATTGAAAAAGCATCAGTTTTACATTATCCCGAGGAGACTTTTTTAATACAGACTTAGATAATATTATTTTTTCCAAGAATAGGCGATCTTTTTATGCATATAATTATTTGCATATCAATCTTCTCTATGTAATATATTGAAATAACATAGCGTTCTAAATAATAAATAAAATTTATATAATATATTATAACATACCACATAACGCAAACGTAAGCGTGCTCATTGCAAGTATCAAAAGTGAAAATAAACGTCGATTTATTAAAATTTATGACACACCCAACAAAACAGGTATCAAGATCAATGTCAAGATCAACGGGTAGCCGGCAAGGAGGCAATGGACTGTAAATAAAAGCACTTGATCGGAACAAACGAGTTTTATTTGCTCTCGCTAAACGACTCATTGTCAAACCGATCCTAATGTAAACTAGTTTAATTAGTTGCATGACTCGAACGCGTTTGGTAACAACTGTGATAAGTCTATCAACAATTGACGGATTTTTTGCGAGTTTGAACCAATTAATTGAATCGTACTGAGAAATGACTCACGTATTGATATGTCTCCTATGTGTATGTACATAATAATCCATGGTTTCAGTAATACATCAGGTAAATAAATCACAATTTAATTCAACGTTGCAATTAGATGAATCTGAAGTTTATTTTAAATTATTTTAGTGACTACTTTTATGTGTATAGCATATATTATTTCATACGTAGAAAATGCATGTATAAATGTGTGAGTGTAAATAAACACTAGAATTATTTTAATTACACATTCACTCTATGGGATCACATGCATTTGCATTACCTAAAAAATAAAAACATCAGTACCATTCAACCCTTTTGTGTATGAGTATTCTTGAAAAATGTAGAGGATGCAAAAGCGAAGGGTCTACAACAGCCAAATTTTTTATTCTTTTTTTCTGGCATACGAAATGCTGTTTTTTCCCACGTGTCTATGATATCAAACTCATTTTTTATTTTTAATATTATTATACAATATTATTTAGGTGAAAGGTTTACTATTTTTTAACAATTAGAGCATAAACGTAATATTATTAAATTTCACTATATTTCAATATTAATATTTTGTATTATTAAAAAATATATTATTATCTTTAATATATATGTATTACTTAAATACTGTTGTTCATTATAAATAGCATACATAGAAGCTAAAAATAATGTTATTGTATTTTGCAAAAACCATCAGTAGATGTGTAAACGTATGGGTTATATTTAGACTTATTTGTCTAACAACTATTGTCATTTAAGACTGTTTGTTTCAAACAAAAAGAGACGTTTAAACAATCTTCCATATATTCATGTAGAGTACGCTCGGGATAAGGATGCCGATTTGTTATTGTGTGCATTTATATGAGAGGGAGAAGCGATGTAGCGTGTACTTCGTTGTCTCGCTTTCTCTTTTAAGGACAGTCGCTGATTCGTCAGCGCTGTATTCGTCATTAAAGTGCAGTGTGGCACAGAAGTTCGATCTTCTCTAGTGATTTATTTTAAATAATTTTGTGTTGATATTGGTTTAACCCAGATAAGCCCACTGTTCCATGGGTAGGTCACTAAACTCGTGCCACTGTTTTTCATTTATGAATGAAATTTTAAGAGAACAAAATTTCTTGGGCATATCTGGGTTAATTTATATCAAGGCTTCAAATATACACTGTAAGTTATTCGTTCTCTTACCCGTGGATTAAAATATTTTAATTATTTTTCCATTAATCCGTACGTTGTTGGTTTTTTTACACTATTCTCTGTAAGGCTTAAAAAAGTTATTATTCTTATCGTTGCGCCAATGATAATTTTTTAATTTATTCAATGGAATCTAATGATTTAATAGAGTCGTCGAGCCATTAAACAATCTGCGAATAACTTCTTTCCCTATTTTATATCTTTTTGCTTTTGAAAAATAGCTAAAGACGTCAATATTTTTTTGACTAGTGAAAGATTTTGAATTTTGCAAATATTTAATTAATGACATCAATGTCTGTTTTCTACGATTATATAATATATTTTTAATTGTCCGTTGAAATTTCCAGCTTAGCTCAGATGTATGTATGTTAAATAAACATATATTTTCTTTTAAAATAAAAAAATAAATATTCTGAGCGAAATTGTTTAGAGCCACACAGTCCACGCACACAATAACAAACCGGAATCCTTATCCCGAGCGTACTCTACTTATAAAAATACTTTAAGCCTTTATTGTGTTATCTCCATAGAGAAACTAAAGCGCGACGTAAATAGAGTATGCAATAGATTAAATGCATCTAAACAATATAAATTATTTGCATACAGCAGATAACTCAAATTTGTAGATCCCGTATTTGTCATTAATATATAACGTCAAGAGCATAGGCCCCAAATGAGATCCTTGAGGAACCCTCGAAGAGAAAATTAATCTATATTTTACCGTATTCATAAAATATATCATCATGTAATATAGCAAGTTCAAGGCGTTGCTTTGTTGTGTCACGTCTGTGCGTAAAAACGCAAGAATTTAGTGTCCGGTCGTGCTTTCGATATTATTACATAACATTATAGGTAATGCCAAAGGTACTGTTCGTGAGTTGTACGTAACGATTGGGCAGCGTGAAAAAAGGTAAAAACAAACACGACAAACGGCTAGGCGAGCATTATTGAGATAATTCTCCGTGACAAACGTTGGATACACATGATTAGTCTCACGAAGAGATGCCGCGCTCACCATAACGTTTCCTCATCACCGCGCAGAGATGATGGTGAATGATAGTAATAGTAGTACTGTTACGTCACATATTTCCTATGGCGAGGATCGGATCCGTAACGAAACATGATAACGGAAGTAAAGCTCTTTACTATAACAATCAAAGAATTAGAGTGAATTTATATTTTCACTGGCGTTTCAGTGAAATCATATCTAAATATATATTTTACTAGCCAAATTTAATGTTGTTTAATCGCAACCCTAACCTATTCCAGGAAAATTTGTAAAATATTTCTGTGGATCAATAAAAATTCTGATGAACTCCAATTAATAAAAAAGATGTAAATACCTCATTGCGAAATAAAAAATCTTTTATTCACATACAATATGAAGCCGTTGCGTTTTAGATCTACGCCAGTAGTCACATTGTCTCATTTTATTCATCTAAAATATGCATGTCATCCGAAATAGAGTCGTTGACATTAAATCTGATGTCTTTTCGGCGAATCGTCTTTGACAAAAAATTGATCAAACATTTACACGAAAAAAGCGTATGACAAAAGCCACCGTCGAACGCTAAACTTTGTCTCGCGCAACTCAGATAGATCGATAATTCTCGTCTTTGATTGTGGTCTGAGGTTTGAGAAGTGCTGTGTGTCGACGGTGGCGTGTCGGCGAGCGACAAACGATCGGACAATGGGCGTCAAGGTTGGCAACCTCTGTGACGAGTCTAATCGCCATTCAAACGCTGACAAAACCTCTTATGTCCGGCGGTAAAAAATAATTGAACAAACAGTTGTACGAAATGCTGTTTGATCGATGACAAAAAGTTCTTCTTTCGAGGAACACCGGCGGCGGAATTGAATCTGAGCTAAAAAACGCAGAATTTACTGGGAAAATCTGAGGAAAAAATGTCACGAACGCTCGCGGCACTAAGTTGGTACACAAAAAGTGCTTAATGCGAGGCAAATCCATAAAGGTGTCGAAATAAGAACTTTTTTTAGTTGATAAAGAAGAGCGCTGTGACTGATCAGAAATTGTGCAAACACAGAATGAATGACCAGAGAAGAATCTTGTGAAAAAATAATAATTAAATTACATTGAGCCAAGATGTATTGATACAATTTATAAGTCTGTTCTTCTTCTAAGCTCTTGGCCCTTTGCTGCCTCCAGAAGATTTCTCCATGTTAGTCTCTCTTATGCCCTTCTTCTCCAGAGCCTACCTAGATCATGGTCTACCTATTCTTCGCCTACTTGGTAAATATCAGCACTGGATTTTGTAGAGTTGTTGCTTATTTCACATACGAGTTGATCTAAAATGTATATGAAGTCCAAAAAAGCATATATTTGCAGAAATTATTTTTCATTGTTACTCTGGATACTGACCAACGAATCAAGTTTGCACACATACTTGTAGGTCTTCGGTGTATTTTTGATTTAGCTCTATCTGCTCAACCGCCTTCTAGAGGTCATTAAATACCTCCAATGCGACTTGTTTTAAGCGTCCAAATTATATACTATTGTATATAGCCCCATCTGTACAGATTTTTGAGTATCTGCCAGATTTTTTTAATGTAATATTAAATAATAAATATCTTGAATGATATAAAAGCTTTCAAAAAGTTCATCCTGTATGCAAACATTACCGACCTTTCTCATTGCAGGTTTAGTGAGCTTTGAGCTTATTTACTTCTACAAACTTTGTTTGCTTCTACCGCCACTATCTAATGCTGCTTTTAAGTCCACAAATACATGATAAGTGGCAATATTATACTCATGTTTTTTTTTAATATCTGTCATATTAAATAAGTTTGGTTAGCTATGGAACGGCCTGTTACAAGCATGAATTGATATTATCCCATAATCATGGATACGTATGGTAAGAGTCTGTCGAAAAGTTTACACGACATTATTTTGTATCCTATGTTTAGGAGTGTGATTTGGTAGTTTTCGCATTTGAGTGAATATCCCCTTTTAGTATAGGGTATAGCAATTCATCAATTGCTTCTTGGGTGTCAATGCCAATATCATAATTTTGCTATTAGTGCTCTTATCTCAGATAAAAATGTCCCGAAAGTGCTTTGACGATATGTTGAGGATGAGTCCAGGAAAATATATTGCCCATAATTCACCGCCAGCAATTAATCGCTAGCAGTTTACCGCTGGGTCAATTGATCGCATAAACAATTTATGGTCTAAGAATGACCGCTAGCATAGTTTACCGTCTAAAACCAATGAGATGTATTTGATTAGGTCATAAAAAGTTATTTTTTATTTTAGTTTCTGCATAGCATATTTAAAAAAATCTATAAACTATGAGGGAATAGTACGAAAATAAAAAAATATGTAATTTTATAGGTAGATAATGTATTTTAATAGTTACATATATAACAAAAATAATATTTACCTAATATTTAAATAATAAGTAGGTGTTAAATAATACAATATATACAATATATTAAAAGGTTAATTTTAAATCTAGCATTTAGATGAAAATAACACTTATAGAAAAAACTTATTTAAAAATGATCAATACATTTATATTAATTTTATGTATTGCCTGATGATAAAATATGCTAGCGATTATTTGTAGTCTATAAATTATTCATGCGATCAATTGACGTGGCGGTTAGTTGCTAGCGATTAATTGCTGGCGATTTTTTTAGACCTCATTGAATATTTCATTTTTTCATTCAGAATGTCACATTTGATACCGTTGCATAAATATATTATTGACTTACAGTTGCTGCAAATTTCCTTATTATTTTATTAAAAGCTCTGCTTTTATTATTAGAAATCAATTGCTACAATTCATTAACCCTTTGAACGCGTTATCAAAAATAATATTTTATTGTTTTTTTTATTTTTTTAAAAAATGCAATTTTTAACTTGATACTGTGTTTAAAAGTTCTGATTTTTTAATTTTTATTTATTTAAAATGATATTTTATGTTTATTCACAAAAAAAAGTTTTTTCTTGAAAAGCATTTTTTTTAATGCTTTTTGCGTAAAGAGATAAAAAAATCAATTGGGCGACTTTAGTCGCTTTCCGCGTTCAAAGGGTTAAGGTCAAGATTATCATATATTTTTTTCTTCCCTGCGTTTATTTCGATGGTTCTCTTCGGTACTACGTGTACAATGGCTTTTTAGCATCTTTTTGTACACCAAATATTTTTGGTTCATTGTTCAGTACATTTTTCACCAAACCAATCCTATCTTCTCTGCTCTTTTCCCTTCTCCATTTTTCTGCTGCTTGGTGTATTGCATTTAATCATTGGATCCACTGTTAATTAATTGTGTTATAAATTTTGAGTTAAAATATTAATTTTATATTTAAAAATAAAAATTAAAATACCTTACTGTAAAATTAATGTATTGTTATTTTTTGTGAATTTATTTTCGATTGATGATTAAACACATTTTAATTTTCGCTACAAATTTGAGGGAGGAGAGGGGGTCCTTTACTTAATATGCAAAACGAAAAAACTTGTGTTGTTTCATAACTATTTTAAAAATAAGATATAATGTAAATAAATTAAAAAAATTATAATGCAATTTTTGTCATGGAACTTTTTTATTAAGGTACTATCTAATTATTATGATAAAGCACTGTAATGAAATTTTAACGTTTTTATTATCTCAGTTCACATGCAAGTGATATAAATATCGATTATCCATAATAATTAACAATATTCATAGTTCAGAAACGACAAGAAGGTCTATCACGGGAAGCGATCCCGGTCGGTTGCATCTACGTCAGCGGACCCCTAACAAAGGGGATTTATGTTGGCGAATTGTTTCCATGGGTCTATGACGGGATGGTGGGCGATGTAGCCCACGGCGTGTCAGCTGCTTCTGACACCCGACATGGGCTAATGCCACAACACGTGATATGTGTCATACATAATCACTACAAAGCAACGGGCATTTGCTGACCCCTTTCTGTAAAAATCGATATAGAATATCTTTCGTCCAGCAAGAGAATGTAAAGATTCGGTTAGTTTTATCCTTTCAATAAATGTATTATTATTTGACACCTGATAATCTACCTTGTACAAACAAGGTGGACATTACTTTTATAAAATAGCAATATTTTTTTGAAGTTATATATAATTACATTTAACATTTATATTTTAAAAGTAGAAGCTTTGAAAATATTTGACAAAATTAACGATGAAATTATGCGTTAAAATATGAGGGTTTGTCAAGATTTGACAAAGTAGAAAAACAAGGTCGTAACCATAATGAATTAAGTCTAATAAAAATATGGTTAAAAATAATGTACTTAAAACTAGATATATGTTTATTAATTTTAAAGATTATATTAGAAAAATAGTTATAGATAACTCTATTATATAAATAGTTGATAATATAAATTATTTAGGAATAATTGTAGATAAAAAGTTTTTTCAAGGAACATATTAATTATTACTTTAAATTAGCTATTTAAATGTAATGATGATCTGATCTTCTTTCATACTGATATCACCAAACTCACCTGCAATACTTACTTTTTCCTCTGTTGATCGATCATAATGAGTATTGTGCGCAGTTGTCTAATTTCGCGCGATTCGAAACGGTCCGTCCGCCTACGGACGGTCTCCCACAGGTGGGCGGGCAGGTGAGCTTCAGAACAGAGGAGGACGATGCGATGGTCGGGCCCGCAGCCACGTTCATGAATAATTCCTGGCTTGTTTACTGTCAAGTGTCATGTCACGGTGCCGCCTCTGTCACTGCGATCGCCTCCGCCCGGAGGCTCTATCTCTCTCTCCCTGCGCGCTGTTCCGATGGCGACAGGCGCCATTTTACTTTCGCGGTGCGATTTCAAGCTGGATGACACGTGTCATCCGAGCATGGTGGTGGATGTTCGCTTGTTCCAAGACAGACGTTGGAGAGAAAAAAATGGCTTTCAATTTTGATAGTGCCTTTGTTTTAATGTGTCTTATTTTGTTTTGTTTCAGGTAGGATTGGAGTATGCTGGTTAAAGATGTGCGATCGGTAAATATTTATTACATACTAACACATATATATATAGCTAAAATTATTTCTGCCTTATAGTGAAAAGACACCTTATTTTGTTTTGTCTTTAGCTTAATCTTATTTATGTCCACAAAACGTTGTCCTTTTAAATCCTATATCACAGCCAACAATAATACAACTCGACACTCCACGAGGACTCTCCGAGTTCCATGATCTGTCTTTCAACTTCACCGCCTAATAGCGGCATATACATTTCTGTTACTGTTTATGTCACAAACTTTTGCGGCGTCTATTTCGCTGCAAAGTCACACTTATTCGGCCTCAAAACTGATTGTGAATATGTCGATATATTGTATCGCAATCGTCTGTGTTATAGCTAGCAATTTGTTGGCTATGTTTGAGTTTTCTATAGGTTTGTATTGGGTTAATAGTAAAAAATTAGATCTTTCTTGCTCGGATGATTTAATAGTTGAGGGAGTCTAGAAAGGCCGCCCGGACCTGAGAAAACAATGATTCCGGACCTCATTTTATATATTTTTAACATCATAATATAATTTTTTTAATAAATGATAATCGGTACGAGTTAACCCTCTCTATGCTACAAATAAATATAAAAATTAGCCACCGTTGCGACATATTTTCTGAAATAATATTTTATGCGAAATATTTTAAGTAGGCATTAAAAAATATTAATAATATCTATTCATAATATTTACCTGATAATAAGTCGTGTTTTCTTTGCTGCTCAGTGTTGCCATTTTCTATGCTACAAATAAATATAAAAATTAGCCATCGTTGCGACATATTTTCTTGAATCATATTTTATGCAAAATATTTTAATTTGGCATTAAAAAATAATATTAATATCTATTCATAATATTTATTATCCTAATAATTAGTCGTGTTTTCTTTCCTGCTCAGTTTTGCCATATAGTGTATTTATAGTCCAGGGCAATAGCGTAAAATCGTGCCATTGCGGTGAAAACGCTCTATTATCAAGCGTTTATATTAATGCTTTTTAAAACAATATTACAAGTGAGAATTAAATAAGGTACATCTAAACCAAATTTTGTCCAAAAGGAGAGCGCAAAAAACAATCATCCCTTCTCAGAAGTCAAAAATCCACGTCAAAAGCAATAAAATCGTGCCGTCGCCGTCGCAGTGGGAACGCTCGTTACCGAGCGTTCCCACTGCGACAGCGACGACACGATTTTATTGCTTTTGACGTGAATTTTTGACTTCTGAGAAGGGACAATTGTTTTTGCGCTCTCCTTTTGACCAAAATTCGGTTTGAATATACTTTGATCAGCCCTTCTATATTAGAAGTTCATATTAATATCGGTAAGGATAGCTATCATATTTTAAAAACATAGTGTAATATTGAAATGCAGACAAACTATGGAGCAATATGTGAGATGCGATGTCTGTCTGTACGTATTCTTCCGCTTATTTTCCCTTGAGAGATGAGTTGGCTTAGTTTGAATTTTGGACTTGACCTTATGAAAGTACTAAAACTATAATTAGTTTTGCTTTGGGTTTGAACAGCAAATGGACGTTTCGCAACTGTCATATTGAATTTCATAGACATTTTAGAGCAAAATATTAGCGCCTATCAGTTAAGTTATATTTTCACTAGTAGTAAAAATATACATTCACTGTAACATTTATACATTCAATATAAAAAAAATGATAAGTATATAAAGTCCATCCAAGATGTTAGCGCTCATCATCGTTGTGTTGGAAATAAGGGTGCGTGTACGCATGCATACATACAATTTCTGCGAATTTATTTACACTGATAGAAGAACGTGACAAATACTAAATCAGGGCTGTTTTAAGTATATGGTGAACATATGATCGAAATTGAATTAAAAATTATAATGGGTTATATTGTATTTTTATTATAAATTATTGTCATGTTTTGTAATTTTATAATCAATAAAACAATTTCTGTAATATTCTGTTGGTATTTTAAAAAATATTAAATTAAACAGATATTTAACCCAGAGAGCGATTCCATAACTGCTATCATGTTTGTGAGTTAAATATATATATAAATAAACAAAATAAGTGATATTTTACACTTTCCTCAACAAATTAAATTAAGAAAGTTAAAATTAATTGGACTTGTAATTTCACATGGTCACCCTATTAGATTTTCTCGTCAATACTGTGACGATGAGCGTTCATATCTTGGACGGACTGTAAATGTATATATTACTTACTACATATAAAAAAGTTTAAAGCATATAAATTTACTAGCACCTGCCAGATAATTTATATTTTCATTGGTAAAAATATATATCTACTGGTGAAAATGTATTCAGATATGATTATACTTAAATAGCATATTTTTAAAAATATTTTCGGGATAGATTCGATACTTTTTTTCTAGATTTTCTTTTAGGTATAACCACATGAATCAGAAATGTATTATTATTTTTATTTTGCTGCATTAAATCTAGATGTTAAATTATTGATAATACAATTTATATAAATATTACAGTTGATTTTTCATTATTTTTTTGCTTCTTTTTTAGGTATTCGATCTGAATTTTCAGATAGAATACCTAAATTTACTGCTTCTAATTTACATTCGTTGAATATTTTCTCTCATGTGTAATATTTTTAAACGTTTAAAAAGCAATAAAGTCAACAATAATTTGCAAACAAATTTTAACACAAACGAATCTGCGTCAAAAAACTGCAATCTGTCCCTTTGAATAATAATGTTTATTGTGAAAGTACTATCTAGAAAGTATGTGCTTTTGGAGGCAATGTTCCGCTCCTTTTATTTATTGCATATATCTAAAATCTGAAAGAATACTTGAAATACAACAGCACATACATACATCTCAAGCAACTTTAGTTTAGTTCATATTCATTATTTAAGGTTGGTTTTTAATTTTTTTGTACATATATTCTTTCTATGAATGGGACTCGAGAATTTGGATTTGCAGGCCTAAATAAAGGGGTTGATTGTCAAACGTATATTTCACCTCTTTATAGGTTTATCAATGGTCCAATGTTATTTACTAATGACATAAATACTACTCCTATAATAAAGGATATACTCTTAACACTTTTACTACAGACGCATCAGCCCCAAAATATAAAATTACATTCGCAGCTCATATGAAAGAAGAAAAAATATCAAAATTCATACGTTAATTGCCGCCAATGCGGCCAGGTAATAAATACCATATAGCCATACAATATTATAATATGGAGGTAGCATATATTCATACAGTCGGCCGATGCGTAAAAGTGCAGCATCGCGTGTCGCGGATCGTTAACGAATATCTCTCACAAATTATTAAGCGAACCTCACGCATCCATTGCCTCGGATCAATTTCATGTGTATGTATGTGATCCGATCCGTTTTCCGTTATGATTCGTTACGTGCGAATAATAATCGGCTTCGATCATCGGCCATATATCTATTTTCTAAGCGCGTTCTAAAAAAATATTACTATATTGGTAATTGTTAGTTAAATGATATGCAAGGCCGCGTTATCTGATCGGTTTTAATTATCGCCGCGATTGCCGATTATTTTTTTTCTTTATGTAAAGCGGAGGCTAATGGGTTGGATGCGTCTTCCGCGTACGCTATGTATCATAGTGATAATTGTTTAAGAGGTTAAATGTGGGAATTTTACTGTTAGATGATTAAAAATTGCGTCGGAGTGATTATTATAATAATTTAATAATATCTGATGATTATGTCAGTTTTATTCATTCTAGTGTTAACATATTATATGATTAGCATACCGACAGCTTAACAAGAAACTTAAAATATTTCGTAATACTTAGTATCAATATGATCTTACACGATCTTATTTACCGCAGGGATGCAAGACACTTAATATTAAAAATAAATTGATTACACTGGCTTTTCTACTATTTTTTCTAACTTGCATAGCAATCATGCAGAGGTAAATATAAATTTAAAAAAAATCTTGCACGTCAGATTTTTCACTCAAAAATAGGTATATATATTTTATAAATATATATGTAGGTTATAATTTTTAATTTTTGTACTAATCATGCAATATTTTTATTAACTATTAAATTGCCGTCAACTCATACCTCATAATACCTTAATAAGTCGTAATACGGCAAAAAACGTAGGATTGACTCATGAATACAAATTACAAAATAAAGAACTTAGGAATTCTCCACGGTTTCTATTATTTTTTTTACGAAACGTGCTTTAATTTTTATAGAAAAAATCTAATGTCAAACTGATATTATA
The DNA here is from genome assembly GCF_051122295.1 of Plectrocnemia conspersa. NCBI lineage: Eukaryota > Metazoa > Arthropoda > Insecta > Trichoptera > Polycentropodidae > Plectrocnemia > Plectrocnemia conspersa. The sequence goes on from NW_028277168.1 coordinate 3,915,865, forward strand.
ATGATATAATGCATTACTTCAATGTTAATTGTTAATAAATATTGAAGTTTTGTTGCTAAACTATGCGAGTATATATTTTAATTACACTCAAACATATTTTTTGATAAGATATGATAGAAAAAATAACATTACCTTATCTAAATACTGATCACATCTATAAAAATATAAAAAAATATTGACTGTTTTTAATAAAAATCTTACAAAACCAGCTTGATTTTTTTTATAAAGAAAGACATTTCCTGATCTATGGAAATGCACAAAAGTCACCCCTATTCATAAAAAGGGTAACAAATGATATATAAAGAATTATAGACCAGTCGCAGTGTTGTCAGCTCCTGCTTAATTATTTGAAATAATTATTCATAAATATCTCTATAATCACTTTCGGCAAGTTTTGTTAGACCAACAGCACGGGTTTCGTCCTGCCTGTTCCACTGTTACTAACCTTCTGTCGTTCACCAAAACGGTGACAACTTCTCTCGATGCGGGAATTCAAGTAGACGTCGTGTACACAGAATTTGAGAAAGCCTTTGACAAAGTTTGTCATAGGTTATTATTAAAAATATTGTCAAACCTCGGTTGCTCGGCTAATTTAACTCGGTTATTCTCGAGTTATTTAAGCAATCGTAGACAGTTTGTAACCTATGGTGGCCGATTGTCGAAAGAATATTTTACCCCTTCGGGGGTTCCTCAAGGGTCCAATCTGGGCCCTCTGCTTTTTGTGTTATTTATTAATGACATAAATACAGCCATTACAAATTCAAGTTTTCTTCTGTATGCAGATGATTTAAAATTATATCTGTTGTGGACTCCTTCTCTCTACAAAGTGATTTAGACTCTCTATAGAGATGGGTTTCCGTTAACCGTCTGCCCTTTAGTGTCGGAAAGTGCCATAGTATGTCATTTTATTGGTCCCATTCGCCATCAGCTTATTTTTACCATCTCGGTGGTAACATTTTGATTAGAGAAACTTCCACTAAAGATCTCGGAATCACTTTCGAGAGCAAATGGAGGTTCTCTCTACACATACACGACGTCTGTGATAAATCTTCCAAGACGCTCAGCTTTGTTATGAGGAATACCTTTCACTTTGACGATCCGTCAGTTATTCGCATCCTCTATGACACCTTAGATCGTAGCATTCTTGAATCAGGATCTATAATTTGGAATCCCCGAATAGCCAAATATTCCCTTTTAGTGGAAAAAATTCAAAAAAGGTATTTAAGATACCTTTACAAAAGGACATTTGGTTAATATCCGTACATATATCCCAGCGCCTTTATTTTAGGAGCGTTGGGATACGATTCGCTGAGCTCTCGCAGAAAGTTGTATGTCGCTAAGCATTTTTAAAATTACTAAAAGGTGCTGTCGACAATTCAGCTATTCTCGAAAAATTCCAGTTTTGGATTCCGGAACATTTTCGAGAATCACGATCGCGTCCTCTTTTGATGTCCGTTAGGGCTAGGACGTCCGCACTTGCCGACTCAGCTATAGCTGTGGCCATCCGGCTCCTTAATACGCTGGCATTACATATTGCCCTGTTTAATGTTAGCTACTAGGAGCTGATTCAGTTTGTATCATTTAATTTTTTGTTATGTGTAGTATTGTTCTATTTATGTATATATACGTTTTTTTGTTTTATAAATTTAATATTTTTTTCGACCATAATGGCGCATTGGGGTAAGCTGTTAGGTCACGATGGTCTTAATTTAATCTAAAAAATAAAAATATCAAATCATATTGCTAGTTTTTTTCTCTTGAATTTCTATAATGTAAATCGCTGTAATGATTTAATATGCAACTTTCACGCCACTTTACAACTGTTCAATCGCGACAAAGCCTATCTCATATCTCTCAGTCTCCGCCGAATCAATGTAACGATATGCGTCTATGATCACGCCTATATTATTATGCATGCATGTTATATTTATTTAGTTGTATTTAATTGCCGATTAAAGAAGCCATACATATCGATACTGATAGTAACGTATAGTACTGATATAAAAAAATGACCCACATATGCCGTTATTTTTTTACGCATCGTAAACAAAGCCATGCTTCAATGACAAAGCGATTTTTAACGTCCATGTTGAAAAATGGCGCAAATCAATTATCGATTTTCCGCAAAGAGCAATTAAAATGGCAGATATGCCCCATAACGTTTCCTTGAGCCGGTTAAGTCGAGAAGGCTGAGGATTTGCGAAGTGTGTTGGTTTTTTTCCGATGCTTACTGGGCCGTGATTTCCTGGCGTAATCGATGGAAGAAACCATGATATATATATATTATATAATATTGATATTTACTATTTTTTTCTTATAAAATTACAAAATGCGCCATTTGATTATATGATTAAAAAGTCAGTATTATACTTTTGCTCAAACAATACAGAAACTAAACAATAAATTCTCCAACTGTGTTCTTTTAACGAAACATAATTGTTTATAAAAAATGTACATACATTAATCGCTTCGAAGATGTATTGCTTTAATTCAACAGCAAAATAATGTGTGAGAGTAATATATCATTTTTTTAAATGTACATGAGGGTCTTTAAAGATTTCGTGATATAACTGTCATAGTTAATTTGCACCGTTTTAATATTCATTACAGCTTTTCAACGCGTTTGCGTGCTTGCTCAGTTGTTAATCTGACAAATCTCTTGTCACGACTGTAGATAATAGAATTATATCATTTCTATTTCCTGTATTTTTTAGCGTTCGTCATTCTCCCCCTGGTGTTTTTGTAAGAGAGTTGTCCCGCAAGAGGCGGCTGGCTAATCGCTAACATATCAAATGGCGACAGGGAAAAAACAACCCTCGTGCAATGGTAGAAAATGAAGAAAAAATGTATTAAGAACCATAGACCGTATCACAAGAGCAAATTTTATAGATCAAAATAATATTTTGTTTATTGAATGTTGCTTCTTGTATATTTTGCTGCACCCAATCCGTGACACTCATACAAAGATTTTTCGTGTATATATAGATACACCAAGAACGTGTAATATTGTCTTTTAACATTTAAGGGGAATTTTCCCGGTTTCTTTTGTTGACGCGATACAATTCGGCGCATAAATATCGCTGAGGGAATTCGCGTCATTTTCTTATGCTTAAGAGCAAGATAAACGATTAAACTTTTTTATAGGCACAACCCATATACTATGGAAGGAGTTTCCTGAGCGTGAATTTACAACTATCGCCTTTTGATATCGCAGGGCATTTATCAAGCGTCAAGTGTCGGCCGAGCACTCTAATAAGGTTCCTAAGTCGTAAATATCCCCAGCGGCTTCCAAAAGATCCGACGAGATAAAGGCTCTGAAGGGGGAAAAAAGGCATAAAACACGTGTAATCTGTCAGTGGGTCGGTGACAAATATCCCTCGAGAACTAATCTCACATGACCTGTTCTTATCAGACCGTTTAGGATTCGATCTGACGCACGGTGGGTAGAGGTGTTTTTTTGGATGTCTACACATAATATTAAAAATATTTATAAATTAATTAAAAATATATTTATGGTGTCACTATTTAGAATATGTATCATTTATAATGATTCTGATAATGTTAGCTTACAATGAATGTTGCTTGTTGTAAAGATGTAAAGTGTTTCGGTTGATGGATTCTATGTGAATGTGTTGAGTAAAAATGGTTTGTTCTTCGATGTAGCTATAAAAAAATATTAATTTATTATTTACTTACAATAACTTTAAGTCTTCAAAAAAAATTAAATGATATATTTATAGTATTAAAATATTTAGAATGATGCAAATATTATTTAGATCAATTTCGCTTCATCTTGGCAGACATGGAGAAAAACATTTAAGAGTCTCACTTTTATGAATATTATTGGTGAGGCATCTTATCTTATCGAAGGCAGTGACAAAGTCCCTTTATGCTTAAACCCAGGTCAGTGTAGTGAATATCAATTTTCTAAAAGTTTGCCCTAAAACTCTTCTTTGGAAATTAAAGTACTTTGATTTTTAGATTGATCTTTTGTATATAGTTTTGATCGTTCCACAAGTAGTTCATTTATTCTGGAATACAACAATGACTGAAAAATTAAGTCATTTGCTCTTTCTTTTCTTTATCAATGACGTGTGACGTTATTTTTTAAGAATATCTACTTGTAGCGATTATTGATGGCTTCCTTTTAGCATTAAAAAGTGTCACATTTTTTTATTATTTTATAGTTTAAGTGGAAGTGTTTTAAGTTCTCAAGAAAATGCTGACATTCGATCAGATATAAATATTTAGTATGTACATTGACAAAGTTTTCAATTAGATATTGAAGATGCTCTGTTTTGACATGTCACTTTACAATTACACGCAGATTGGGCTGCGGCAATATAATTTATTTAAAGCTTACAATTTATGTTGAGTGCTAAAATGACGTGAATGATCAGCGCACGAGGCACCGCCCGTCGACAATTTACCGTCGCGGTCCAGCAAAGAATCTGTTGCTCTCCGCAGCTGTCGCGTCAGTGTAACAATAGTGTCGCCTAGTTTTTCTCATAATATATAAATAAATAGGCCGTTACAAATTTATCAATGATTCACGTTTTGTACTATGCGCTAGAAATGTGCAAAGTACTTCTTGGTAATAAAAAATAATTAAAAAAAATATATTTTGTGGGGACCAACAATTGACATACACTGTTTCAATTAGCATACTAAAATAGTTTTGCAAAGAGTGACGAAGATATTGTTAAGTAGCAAATCGATGCAAATTGACACTTTTAATTAGATGTAAAATCAATGTCTTTCTTGCTAATATTAAATAAAACTAACAACATCGATACTGATTTGCGATTAAAACGCTAAATCTGAAAATTTTCATTCCCAGTAGTTATGTCTTATGTTAGTATAAAATTTAGTACGTATTTTCTTTTAAGCCACTAAGAAATAAAAACCATAAAAATTTTAAATTGTAATGTTACACTTGTTTAAGGGGCTAAAATCGTGAAAAATTGAATTTATTTGCGCAATATTATTTCCAAAAGTCAACTTACTATATTAGGGTTCGGATTTTGTGTGCAAGCTCACACAATCTTACGTTCACTTACGATCCTAACTTATACTAAGATTTCCAACTTGACCGGCCGACACAAAAATAATCTTCTCGTCGACCGACCTCGGGAATCAACTAATCCAGTCTCTTTCAAATCGACCTCAACTTTACTCACATGGACACATGACATACGTATATTTTATTATCGTAGTATTTTTTTTTCTAAAATAGTTTTAACACAACGCATTGTGTATTATCTTGATAATAACTTTCTATCAGGATAACTTTAAAATCATTTGAAAAATTATAATCCTAGCAAGGGTTAAATCACTGATCCTATCAAAAAATATTAGTGTTTCTCTAGCCTATTCTCGTATTAAAAAACGAGCTAGAAAAGTGGTTTTTAGTACGCAACAACGTATTTTTGCATGTCGGGATTTTTAACACTTGTAACAGTGAAAATTTTTTTAAAAATCGCTTAGACGTTTAACATATTCTTGCTTTGTCAAATACCAAATCACAGTTTTAAGAAACTTTTAAATTTATGTAATTAAATAAAATACTACAACTATATTTTTATAAAAATATGTTTTTTTAAGCTTATTGCCAAAAGAGTCTTAAAAATAAAAAATCTGCCATAGAGAGTCACAATTGCGTTCCTAATTCTTAAACTTTACGGTTAAGAGTTAGTCTTAAGTTTAAGTGTATTTTTAATATTAACTATTTTTTGTATAAAGGCTATCATAATGTATATTTGTAGCTTCTTAAATAATAATTTAGTATTTAATTTTTGGCATTGTTGTACATTTCTTACAAATGCAATATTTCTCCTCTTCTATATGTTAAATTTCTTTTACAAATTAATTCCCTTTATAAGGTATTCAATATTTTTAACTTATATGCTCCTAATTTTTATTATCACATTATATGAAATAGTTGCATTCGTTGTATTAAATCAAGAAAATCACTGTGAGATATTTTAGTAAATTTATAATAAGCATAATCTTATTATGTTGTTTCAGACGTAAAATATTTTAACAGCCTTTTTTATAATTACTGTCGTTTTTCATAAAACGTTTAACTTAAAATTTTAATGATTGATTTAAAAAGATTATTCTTAGAATACATTATCACTTAGCTTTTCCGAGGAACGATTTTTGGTCGACTCACTTTTATTGTTCTTTAAGCTACTTTACATATTTAAATGGGATTTTTATGACTCATACTGTTTTCTTTTCGCACACATAATACAGAAGAGAGTCTGAACTTGAACTTCAAGAAACTCGGTCTGTGTTTTTCTTTCGTTTTCAATAACATGTAAACATATGTGCAACATAATAATTTTCTATATTCATAAAGAACATAAATTTATTTAAAATTGTGATTAAATTACTTTGACGTCAATAATCATTATGTCATATCTATAAAAAATAAGTTTATTGTTTGAAAAGCTCATAAGTATATGATAAAAATATATATAATTTTCAGATGCATACAATATGTTATATAAAAGGCATTTCTATGTAGACAAATTCTTAGAAAATATAGTAGATAAAGTCGTTCAATACAAATATATTTTGTGGTATTTTAGAGAGGTCCAGATTTTTATGGATCTATAAAAACGCATAGATAAACTAGTTTATATGAAACGTTATATCAAATTGTCACAATTTAGATACAATTTTATTCTCTTATAAAATTTGTAAAAAAATCATAAAAATGTAGAAATTTGACATTGTTATCGTGTGAAAGCGTACATAAAAATCACGTTAATTGGGTTAAAGTACCTCGTTATCCATTTTATTTTATTTTTTAAGTAATTATTTTTTAATTGCTTCAACCGTTGACACCCATCAACGCAAACGGATCACTGACAACAATTAGTCGCCCGAAAAATATACGATTTCGCCCCTGGATTAGAACAATGGTTCGGAATATGCTGATACTATCGCCACTATCCCACCGGCCGTCAACACCCACCGAGAGAATTCACCAGAATTATTCTACCAAATTTAATAGTTGACTTCCCACACTCCTGAGACGTTTTATGGACGAAATAAAATGCAAATTGGAAATCGGTAGATTGTGGGACACTTATGATAATAACTTAATTGTTATTATAAGCATTTCTTAGTTACAGCCTTTTAAAATAATAATAACTTTATTATGTATATAAACTAAAGATAATTTGGCTCTAGTTTTTCTGTGAGACTTTTTATTGACGCAATATTTTTTCGATTAGAAAAAGTGCTGATGATATTTATATTTTTAGATTTATAGTAATGCAATGGTTTTATTAATTCAAGATATTGCTTATTTCATGTTCCAGTAACTTCCAATTATTGTTTTTCGAAGCCTATTTAAGAGCTCTATAAAAATTTATTTTGTGATGTTCTGGATTCGCCTTAATGTATCACTATTATCTCACATCAAATAGAGCAAGAACACTGTCCAACAATTATGGCCAAATTTAATCATGTGCATATTTGATCACATAACAGTCCAGCGATCACAGAAACGGACCCGAGGCGGTGACTGTTGCAGATTTTGTCCTGTGACCATTGCCACCGCTTGATTGCATTTGATGTGTTTCCACAAAGGATATTTTCAATTGGTTTAACTTGCAGGGTCGCAAGTCAGTAGCGTGGAATGAAAAAGACAGCAATAAATAAATTCCGCAATTAAAATAATATTATCATAAGAATCTTGAAACATTTATTCTGACGTCATGCTTATCATTATTCTGATGTGATAAGAAAAATATACCATTATTAATATTTAATCAAGAATCTTATCTAAATATTATCATATGACATTATAGCTTAAAAATGATCAATATCAATAAAAAATCAAGGCAAAAATAAAATATAATATATATTTGCACAAATCCCAAGACAATTTATTATTGTTTATATGAAACAATTAGACTATCTAGAAATTAATTTAACTAATAATAAGATATTAACCATATTTAGATTATATCAACTATATCAATGACTGTTATGGTTTATCTCAATAATGGATTCGGCTCGAACAAACAGTCCATGTTTATGTATTTATTTGACCGGTTATCGGTCCGGATCCTTATCCGGATTTACAAACAGGAGGTGCGTCGATGTGCCACAAATTAGATTCTCGCGGGGGGTAATCAAAGCGCAAACATTTGAGGGGGGCTGATGATTTGATCCGGCGCTTTCATCGCATCGCCATTTGAATGGTTAATTGAAACGACTGTAGCATTTGCGCAAGGCAAACAATGGACATACCTCGGCCACGTGCCGCCGCTTTGTAACCCCTGAGCGGGCGGAGAGCAGGAATTTTTTCATTAGAGCCGATCATAAAGATCCCGTGTAAAGATAGGCGATACGATACAAAAATTACACATGCACAAACAATACATGTGCATAAACATAATTGGAAAATAAAATATTGTTTTGATTGATAGAACTTCTACAATGAAACAATAAAGATTTTTTTTATTTTTGATATTAATTTTAACAACAAATTAAAGGCATACCTTAAATGTTTTATATTATATCAGATCAGTCGATAATATTTAGTAATAGTAAAAAAAAAATTTAAAAGAAAAAATATATTTCGTAAAATTTCTTTATGTCCCTGAACTAAGATCTAGAAATATACTAGAATTTAATAGAAATACAGACTACAAAAAATAATTACAATAGACGTGAAGCTTCAAGCAATTGTTTCTTCAATCTTCTCAGTTTCGTTTTTATCGGTAAATGGCTAAACACAGGGGAATATTCTAAACCAGAAATTCTCGGGTTAACCCTTAAAGAAAATCTAAAAAAACAGTTTCAAATCCATCATGAAAATATTTTTAAAACATATAATTTCAGTGAAATCATATCGCAATACATTCTCATCAGTATATATATATATATATATATTTACTAGTGAAATAAAATTTAATTGATAGGCGCTAGTGAAATTATATGCTGATCTAAAATGTCTATGAAACTCAATTTGACAATTGCAAAACGTCCATTTCCTGTTTAATTCCAAACATAACCTAATGAAAGTTCTAAAATGAATAATATTTTTAGAATTTTCTTTAGATCAAGTATAAAATACAAGCTCAGTGAAAAAAATAAGCGGAAGAAGAAATATAGACCAATATTAAAAATAGCACTATTTTTTAAATTATGTACATTACATATTATATGTGTTAATTGTTGACAAAGATCCTCACGAGCCATATTCTGTACAAATATGCTCAAATATTGTCAAATAAGTATGTAAAAGATATATATTATACAATCACTATACAACAGAAAAAATAATATCAATTTAAAATGCTTTTGATGTGAATTTTTGACTTCCGAGAAGTGATATTTTTTTGCGCCCACCTATTTACCAAAATTCGGTTTGAATATACTCTTTTAAATCAAAAGTCCATAGTAATATTGGTAAGGATAGCAATCATATTTTTAAAACATAGTGTAACATCAAAATGCAGACAAACTTTGTTGCAATATGTTGCAATCTTCTTCCACTTATTTTCATCTGAGATAAATATTTTGGACTTGACCTAATGACAGTTAGAGAGCCAAAAAAAAAAAGGTCGTTACAGAATTTTTTGTTTAAAAATCATCTCAGAATTTTTGTTTTTATAGAACTAATTGCTACGGGAGCTCATACAAAATTATTTTAGGAAATTTTTGTTTAAAGGCAAAGAAGGACAAAAGAGGACAAAATTTTTGAAGAGAATTTCTGGTCACCTTAAAATAGTCGTGAGTGCAGTAAGTTCGCGCTTATACACTTACACTCTTTTTAAGATAGGAGGTGCTTAAGATTTTTCATACTCTTAACTCTAGGGTAAATGAGACATTTGCGGCGGAAATGTCTCATTGTTATTGTGTTTAACTTAATATAAAATTACTTACTTAACGATTTACAGCACATATATTGCTGCTTTTTGCCTAAATGAATTATTTCACCGATTGTTTTTTATTCAGGTTCATTTTTTAGCATGGCTCTAATCTGTCAAAATCTCAGATTGTACCGTGGGCTTGTATAATGTCGGCGTAACGAATAAGCTTGTTCTGCAAGTCGCAAATACTTTAATGATCCTCTAACAAGTAATTTTAAGCGGCAATTTAAAGTTGAACGAATTCATGTAATCTATACAAAACCAGGGCTTTCTTTCTTTTTCGGAAAAACGAAACTGATTCACCGAGTTTTTGTTATTTTTTTAAGAAATCGAAAACTTTTTTTTTGTATTTTTGTAATATTTTAAATATATTTCTTTTAAATTTTGGCTATATATTAAATAATAATTTCTTGGCATGTTTCTTGTTAATAAATTAGTTTTTCTAGTTTATTGCATTTTATTTAAAATTTTTCAAGTATATAATCTCAAATTTGCATTTCATTGTCTATTCCTATTTTTTATTATAAATACTATATTTAGAAGTAATGCAATAATTTTTTTTTACATAATTTTGAACAAATATTTACAAATTTATTTTTTAAAATAAAAATTTAAAACGTACGAAATACCTTAATTTTTTGAGGACGTTTTTATTAGTTTTTTTTATTCATTTTTAAATTTGTTAAAAACAACCATTTTTTTGTACGGTTTTTTTTAAAGAACTAATTTAACACACTTAACGACAAGCTAAGGTCAATTTTAGGATAGGCTTGTAGAGCTCAAATTTATTTTTTTATTTTTAAATAATAAAAAAACAAGCTTAAAACATTCTACTAATATTGAAAAACATATTTTAATTATATCTGTTAATAAATTTTACCAATAAAGGCATTTCTAGTAAAATTAGCAATCCTACTTTTTATACAAAAAAATTTGAAGATTATAATTTATAAAATTTTATATAATTTTCTGTGGTAGTTGCCCTTTTTTAATAAATATTTTTTTTAATATGTATTTATTTATTTACAATCTGTCTATATATAAACAATTAGTATTTTTTAATATTATATTGGCATGTAAGAAAACATCCCATTGGATGCTTATCCATATTTATTATCACAAAATCTAGTTTTTCTTTTGAGTTATATAATTGTTTAAAAAGGACCGTATTTAGTTTATGTTTTATTATAAATTTAATTAATCTAAATGCATTTCATTAAATTTATAGTTGTAGTAAAAACCTAGGTAGGATATAATTGCTAATCTGTGTTAAATGTACCTCGCAATTCTTCTTTATTTTATTTAGGTTTTCAGCACTTATATTTATTTTCTGAGAGCAAAATCCTATTTAAAAATAATAATAATTTCTGCTTTTAAAATATTCATATTTCTTTAACAACCGATAAATAAAGCGTCATGATAAAATTTTGACACAGAAAATCCCAGTGATAAATGAATCACGAGATATATTTATTCGCTCAAAAAAAGATTTTTAGATGATTCTTGCAGTTTTATATTCTCAAAGCGTATTTCAAAGACTGGTTTTGTATGAAACTTTTTATTTAAAATATATTTTTGTAATTATTCTCTTTTGTTTTTTGTTATATTTTGAAACACACAGTCGTAAAATCGTTTCATCGATTGTTTTTAATTTTATTAATCCAAGCTGCTACTTTTTGGTACGTAAACAATATTTTATAAATTAACTTTAGCAATACTTTTTTACCTTTATTTCCAAAGTTCATTTATTTGAGCAATGATTACAATATCAAATAATTAGTGCATTATCTCCAAATACACCATTTTTTTATGAATTACATTTAGTCTTAAATGTAAGCTATTTATTATAAAGTTGCATACCCTAAGCCTAAATAGTTCATCATAGTGATCAATATTATTTTCAGAAATTGATTTCAATTTAAAGTAATCTAAAGGTGCCATAATACTTATCTTAGAATAGTGTACATAAACCACTTTAAATATAATAAATTATAGCACACCTATTGTATCGTGCCGCTTTAGAGAAGGTGCAATACAACGACCACGCCCGATAATATTCTGAATTCCGCGACCATGTTGAGAATCTAGATTGATGTTATTGACTAACAAACAAACAATAACAAGAGCGACCTTTCGATTGTTGCAAATTTAATTATACCTTTTCGTCAACGCAAACAAAAGCTCTTGCTGCTTCCCATGACGATCTCGACCTCTCGACGGAATACGGGTCTTCCGATTAAATTATTAAGACACACACACGTGTGATAAAACAATCAATGAAGAGTAATTCTGAATGAACGGTACTTCAATATAACTTAAATTGATTCGATTCGATTCAATTCGATAGGGCTATATTTATTATTATTTTTTTTAATTTGAGTAACATTGAGAAGAATGATTCAATGACTACGTTTTTTGATTTGCCTCAAATCTATAATGACACTCGATCGATTTTAGCTTATGTTTAATATCATAGTAGATGACCACAGTTTTATCATCTGTTACAATTGAATTATTCTTTTTTTTTTCCATACCTCAGCGGAGTTTTTATTTTAATATTTATTGAAGTGCTCAAATGTACTACAATTAGCTTATTGCGTGAACCTTTTTTTTACAATGAACATATAACATACACACACATGCATTTTGTACATTGTATTACTATGGATTTTAATATTATATAGCATTAAATTGTAAGACTCTTCCTTCATTATTTTTAACGCAAATAAATGTTAGGTCTATAAAGTAATTTATACTGCTTATAGTATTTATCTATTATTAATTGTTTTAAACTAGAGTTAGTAATGTTTATATAGTCAATATATTATTTTTCATATTTTCAATGGATTCTATTCAAATCAACATAGGACATTAAATGTTGCTTTAATTTTCTAGTTCATACGATACAAAAATATCAAAGCCTACTTTAGAGATGTTATTAATTATATCTGACACAAAAAATCGACGTCAGATTTTTCATTCTCTATCAAACAAAAAGACAAAAAGCCACCGTCATAATTCTCTTGATCAATAGACTTGAATATATCTCGGTATGACAGTATAATTACTGAGATCTTTGATGCTGAATAAATATGCGTGTTTATTACAACATCTATTCATCAGATGAATTGTCAGATTCGGAATATGTGCCCTGGGTGCCCCCTTTTGACAAAACACTTTCAGCGTCACACAAAAAGAAACGCGCAGCCTCTGTGTGTGATTAATGACCGAATTATTCATTCACCATCATTATTATTATAAATCAGCGTTCCAAAAAGCCATTTGGAGCAATAAATCATCCAGCAAACGACATACAGTTTCTCGATACGTATACACACAATCTCTTTTTCTCTCGCAAGACAAATGAGACGATTCTCGTGATATCCATAATGCAGCATCACGCGTTTTGTTTCGGCCGCACGATCGATAATTGTTAGTTTTATGTGTTAGTGCTATTAAGAGTACGTGAGTTAAAAACAACAAAAAAATAAGGTGGGGTCATTTATTGAGCGATTGCAATACCTTTCTCTACAAATCCACACGAACTTGCTGATCTAAAAATAAACAAACCTCTTTATTACGTGTTATAATATAAGAGCTATAATTTTCAATAAAAAATTGTGTCATTCATCTTAATATTTTATAAGCTATTCTTATGAATAAATAAGATAAATTAATTTAATTGATATGATTATTTTACAAACCATTAATATACAATTTTTAACCAATTTTTAAGATCGATATTTTTTCAGTAATTCCACAGTTTTTGTTATGTTCATAGATTTGAAGACACGTTTGCTCTCAATTTACATATACAAAGCATTAGAAGTAATCCATCTAAGCTAATCTTCTATTAAGCATTATTTTCTGCCTTCAAAACATATATTATATGGTTTAAGTTGAAGTATTTGCCCCATGACATTTTAATTTTGATATAATATATAGAAAAACATAATTTAATGTTTATAATAATTTAAAAAGAAATACTTGTCGTTAGTAAGACGAGTATTTTATGTATTTATTATTAAAAAAAGATTCATGAATCAAGCATTGAGAATCATTGTCATTTAAAAAAATCGCAACATGAGTGACTCCAAGAATTATAAATCCCCATAAACTTTCAAAAACGTAAACAATGGACGTACCAAAGTGTGCAGAACCTAGACGATACATTTTACATTATGAAATTATATTTCTTCTGTATGATATATATACATACAAATAAACGTGCGTCTTGTAGTTTTTATGTCCTATCGACAATTGAATTAATCTTTTGTAGATTCAGTGTGACTCCTTTAGCTGTACAATATCGAATGCTTGAAGAAAAGCGACAGCTTTTCTCCGTCTTCTAAAGCTTTAATTCAAATTTATAGTTATTTGGTCAAGTTTTGACTAAAAATTCTACCATAAGTGTCTGAAAAACGTGTTTGAGTAAAGTAGTGTTCTGGCTAAAATACTCTTTATAAATTAGGAAAAATTTAACCACTATTTAGTACTCTTTCTTGGGGTCGCAAAGTTTCATGAAATTTATTTGATAAAAAATATAAGGCTTTTATTCAACAAAAATTATGTATCAGTAAATTATGAAAATTTATATTTATTTATGTGTCAGTGATAAGAGACAGTTACATATAGAGTGCCAAGCGACGGGACGCAGATCACGTACTCTCCCAGTTTCTTATCACTGCCGGAAAGTTACGTGTTACGTGTAACGACACTATTTTATTGCTTTTGACATGAATTTTTGCCTTCTGAGAAGGTATAATTATTTTTGCGCTGCATTATATTGCATATACTTCGATCAGCCCTCTTAAATTAGTCCTTAGTAATATCGGTAAGGATAGCTAACATATTTTTAAAACATAGTGTAATATAGAAATGCAGAAAAGCTGTGGAACAATATGTGAGATGCGATTTTGCCTTGAAAAATGAATTGGTTTAGTTTGTATTTTGGACTTGAACTAATGTAAGTTTTAAAACTATATATAGTTTTAGAACTTTGATGAGGTTAGGTTTGGGTTTGAACAGCAAATGGACGTTTCGCAACTGTCAAATTGAGCTTCATAGACATTTTAGAGCAGCATATCAGTTAAATTATATTTTCACTAGTAGAAATATATATCTATTGGTGAAAATGTATTTGGACTTTACTAGTGAAAATTTAACTTTACTAAAAATACACATTTACTGTATAATTTATACATCGGATGTATATGAATAATGATAAGTATGTAATAATATATGTATATTCCTACATATGGAAAAGTTTAAATCATATTATTTTAGTAGCACCTGCCAGATAATTTGTATTTTTACTAGTAAAAATATATATCTACTGATAAAAATGTGTTCTGATATGATTTTACTGAAATGACATTTTGAAAAATATTTTCAGGATTGATTCGATACTGTTTTTTCTTGATTTTCTTTTATGAATAACCACATGAAACTGAATGTATTATTTATTTATTTTGCTACATAAAATACAGTTGTCAAATTACTGATAATACAGTTTTCAAAACATTAAATTTATATAATTCAGCTGGTTCTGTTGTTGATTTTTCGTTATTTCTTTGCTTCTTCCTTAAGTATTCGATCTGAATTTTCAGATCCTATACCAAAATTTACTGCAACTAATTTACATTTATTGAATATTTTCTCTCATGTCTAATATTTTTTTAACGTTCAATAAGCAATAAAGTCAACAATAATTCGCATGACATTAGCACAAACAGAGCCGCGTCAAAAACTACAATCTGTTTCTTTCAATAATAATGTTTATTGTGGATGTACTACCAAAAAAATGGATGCTTTTGCAGGCAATGTTCCGCTTTTTTTATTTATTGTATGTATAAAAAGGGCTGAAGGAACTTGTACCTGAAATATATCAGTTTATACATCTTAAACAACTGTAGTGTAGTTTAGATTTATTATTTGAGGTTGATTTTTATTTTTTTTTATAAATATGTTTTTGCTATTATTTTTTTCAAAGTGGCACTCCACAAGAAATTCGTCCCCTCTCCTTCCGCCTCTCGGCAGTCCTGCACATAAGTTAATTGTGCAATAATATATACACCAGTTTTACTAACTAAAAACATTACTCCATTATCTCAGAATTAAATTATCTTAGTGTCTAACATAAGTATGTTTGTAGTAAATCTGATATGGTATGAGCTTATCCTTACACATAGATACAAGATAAACTGTTATCTTCTAAAACATAAATTATACATTTTTTTCACACAAATTTAAATATTTTTGCAAACTTTGTCTTTATATACAACGCGTTGAGAACACTAGATTTTTATTTAATTATTTTAATTATACGCTTTAAACCTAGTATTTAAATAAAAATATATGTAACACACCCACAAATATATTCATACAGAGCGTTTTCCCTCATTGTTTGCTTTGATCAGCGATATTGCGTTGATGGATTGCCTTATTGTTAGTCACTTTATACACATACAGTAGTGGTTGATTGATAAACCATTTTCGGTGGTGTTGTGTCTTCGAAAAGAGACTGCCTGTCTCCGAAATACGCACAATAACCCATTGTCTTACATACATACGTTTTTCGTATGCGAACTTAATCAATTAAACCGAAAAGTAATGAGTTACATTTTTCGAGATATAATATATGATAAACAATCTTTCTGCTACTTTTTAAAAACATGTGTGTAAGATTTATGTTACAAATTAAAACGCGAAAATTTGCTTAGCATTGTTTTGAGAAACGAGTTTATGCGCCTCTTGTTACGAGGCATTGTTGCCCGAGTTACGACTTTTAAGAGCTTTTAGTGTAATTGGTATATTAACAATACAAAATAATTTTCTAAATAATTGTGTCTGTATTATTATATAAAATTATCGCAAAGGAATGTTTACTGCATATATTGAGTAATATTTTTTAGCTAA
The DNA here is from genome assembly GCF_051122295.1 of Plectrocnemia conspersa. Taxonomy (NCBI): domain Eukaryota; kingdom Metazoa; phylum Arthropoda; class Insecta; order Trichoptera; family Polycentropodidae; genus Plectrocnemia; species Plectrocnemia conspersa. The sequence continues at coordinate 3,932,682 of NW_028277168.1, forward strand.
TTACATTATTAAAAAAGCGTGAATCACACGTGGTAATTGACACTATTGACCTCTGAGATACGTGCTCATCTGATTGCTCACCGTTTGATCACTCTTCGTTAAAGTTCTGAGAAGAGATTTGCAGGTAAAGTAGGGAAACTTGAGTTTCTTTAACGTTTCTTGTGACGTGAACGTCAATACTGCGTTCGTCACGGACGAAGATGATTGGAAGGTCAATTTCAGTGGTATCCCGTGAATAATATATTTTATTAATAAAATAATGATTTTTTCTAATATATGTAGTGACGTCTTTCATAGATTTTATTTGTTCTTCAAATTAAAATTGAGGTTGAACGTAAAATTGTATTTCTCTGAACTACATAACATATTTTTCTGGCGCATTTATTGCTTACTTGATGATTTTTTATGGATTTATTTATTTTTTATTTATTAAAATACTAGGTGTAACATAGCTGCTTTAATAAAATACATTAATATTATTTTTACGCGTCATAATTTAATATTCAGATTTAAAAGAATATCTCTTAACAAAATATTTCAATGTAAATTACTTTTAATTCAATTATTTTTTTCATTGATTAAATTTACATGAAGGTTTTAGTTAATTAAAACTAATTGTATGTACATCATAAATTTCTTAAGGCGACGCCACTGTCTTTTAAGATCGAGCTCGAAACTCGCGTCACGAAAGTATTGCCAATTTCGATGATTGAAGAGAAGGTCGTGTGTTGGTTTGCGGCAGCCACTTCATATTCGTAATGATGCATGATAGGTGTGAAATGTTCTTCAAATATGCGCCATAATTGATGGGTTCAAACGCTGAAAACCTTCGAGAGACCCTGAACTCGTCGGTCCTCGCATCCGACCCCTCATCAAGAGATCATCTCGGGAGAAAGCCTTTATCTCCGCACAAATCTCACAGCCGCAGTCACGTTTCGAGCATCTTTTTTATTCTTCTTCTTCTTCACTTTACAGTGGTAATATTCTTCTCGTCAGTTCCTAAGACCGAATTTTCGTAATCACCACAGAGTACAGTCGGCGAACGTTTAATTCGCGAAATGTGAGCGCAGCTTTTGAAAGCCACGCGAGGAATTTATTAGCGAGCTTTACTGTATTATCAGTAACGTGCAATTTTCGTACTGGATTGTATGTAAAGTGTGAGAAATCTCCAATCAAATTTGCATATCTCGGAATTTGCTCTCTAATAATATCACTCGTCGAAGCGTCGGTTTGCTGCTTTGTGGGCACAGATTTCAATTACTGTTTACAGGGATTTTCAATTGGAGATAACTAGTACAGTCTTCAATTTAAAAAAAAATTGATAAGCATCAGTTAACAATATCTAACTTATATCTTAAGTTAAAAAATCACAAAATAAACGTAATTATCTGGTAATAAATATATATTGCCAATTTTATTTTTATAAAATATTTGTTTTTTTGACAATTTAAGCAAAAGGTATCAACTTATAATATCATTATTTCATTTGGCATTGATATCTTCCTCTTTTGATTTTTTATTTGTCAGGATGAAATTACACATGATACATACTCATTACATGATTGTAAATACAAACCTGAAAAATGTGTATTAAAATAAAACATGATCGCTTAAAATTAATATGTTTAAAGCCTTATCAGTTTATAAGGATTAAATTTTTATACATATTATTTTTTCCCTACAATTTTTAGGCATTTGTAAATTGTTAAGAGCTTTTTACTTCACTATTCTGATTTTAAAATTTTTGATATACAGTAAGAGTCTCTTATTGCATTTTTTATTACTTTTTGATTCCCTTATAATAGTTAAAAAAATGATTATAAATTATGTATGTTTAAATTACAATATTTTTAAGTCTAAGATTTGGTCGTTTATTGGATAAAGTAAATTGTATCACTTGTCTCATGGTGCTGCTTTGAAAAATATTTAAGTCATCTTGATCATCGAATTAAACTCTTGGCTATTCAAGATAACTGTTTGGCTAGATCAGATCTGATGATCGGAGTTTAATGGTAATATTTGTGTCTATTTTGCTCAGCTTAATGCGATTTTAGGTTCTATACTCTCGTGTAGTGATAGATTAAAAGTAAAATTGTAGGTAGAAGTTACAATTTCACTTGAAAAGTTTCAGTGGCAGCATTCCAATTTACATAAAAAGAATAAGAAAACGAGATTATTGTTGCCTGTCTTTTTATATTCTTTAAGCAATGATCCTTTGTTTCTATATTTGAAAATCATAGAAGAATATTTTGGTTGATTATATAAATCCAGCAATAATGAAACTTTTTAGGAGAGACATTTTTTAGATATTTTTTTTATATATATTTCATATATTTAAAAAAAAATACCTAAAAATTTTAAAAATATTATATGTTCTTAGAGAGATATTTTTTATATAAGTAGCTCATTTTTGTATATTTTTGAAGCAGACAGGTAATTTAATTGCTCTCCTAGTATTTATTATATTAAAGGAAAAATATAGCTCTAGTTCATTGTTCTTAATATTTATTTTAGCCTATTTATATTGCCTTTTTATTTTAGTCTATGCTTATTGCGCTTACGCCCGTCATGTTAGAACAGAAGATTTTATAAAAAATAAAAATAAGTATATTTTATATTTTTTCAACATAAATTTCTTACATATGTTCCAAAAAAAGTTGAAGAACACCAAAATATGCAAAAATAGTTGGTTTAATAATTTTGTTAAAGAATGTGTGTTTCTGAAAATCATGTTGGTAATTATTATTATTAATAATATTTTACATTTGTTTCGACGAAATTTAGAGAAAAGTTTTTGAAAAATACAAAAGTAAGCCAAAATGATTGTGTCAGTAATTTTATATGATATTCGGCAAAAATGCTTGTTTTTTGATTACATAAAAAGTATATTTTATTTAACTTAGATTATCTGTTATATTTTTAATAAATAAAATAGAAAATAATGTTAAAAAAATACAAAAATTATATTGGCTAGTAATTTTCTTTTATTTCGCTCGAAATAGTTGGTTTCATAATAACATTAACGTAATATCTACTTTAAATTTATTACAAAAAAATTGGGTCAGTAAATTTATTTGATCTTGTTTAAAGTTGTTAGTTGCTTAATTACATAAACAAATTGTCAATTTTTATATTATACATATCCTAAAATTATTTTAAAAAAGTAGAGAATAGAGTTTGAAAAACATAAAAGTAAAAAAAAATGACTGTATCAGCAATTTTGTTAAGTTTAGTTTGCAGTAGTATGTTTCTAAATTACATAAACATATTTTTTATTTTTTAAACTAATAAAATAATATATTTATTACAAAAAAAGTTAAAATAAAATGGTTTAAAAATACAAAAATAGTTGTGTCAGTTATTTTGTTTGATTTTATTGAAAGCTTATTGATTATTAAATTTATAAATACGGCGGAACCTCGATTAACGAGCATAATTCGTTTCCAGAATCTTACTTGTATCGCGAAACACTCGTAAAGCAAAATAATTTTCCCCTATTCGAATCTATGCAAAGTACGATAATGCCTAGCAGAAAGTATAGTTTGATATAAATATCTTACACTCACAGGTCTTGTTTTGGTACAATGCAGTATTTACTTTGCTCGTTATGCGAATTTCTTTATATGGAATGTGCTTTTAAAGTGAGGTTCCACTGTATATTTTTAAAAAAATATCTAATATTTATTACTAAATAAGTTAACGAATAGTGTTTGAAATACATAAACAAGCAAAAATTGTTTTATTAAGTTAATATAGTTAGTCAGTTCTTTATTATTCAACTAAATGCACTGTAAAATGATTTTATTAAGAACTACATATAAAATATGCGCACAAAAAAATCACTAACACTTCCCAAATATATTTAAGTATTTATTAAATTAAATATAAATTAATTTTATTATTAATAATATGGATAGCTTTATAGGTATAGTCAATGACTAATACCTAAAAGACTTGGATTCAAATCCCATATGAACCATTGCGTTTTTCAATTAATGTCGTGGCTGATAATTGCTTATTATTATTTAGTTATATCCGATCGATCATCACACATTAGGTTTTTCTTGATTATCCTTATTTCACTGATAAATATCGTGATGATTATTTAAAATTGAGCTACGTAATACATATAAGGTATAAAAAATGATCTCATTATGAGCAATTTTAACTCATTTCCGTTAAGAAAAAAATGTGTAAATATATCTGTCGTTACCTATCAAAGAATAAAGTAACTGACTTACTTTATAGCATTTACATAACAACAGACAGACTCATACTGAAAAATATCGATACGAACTACATGCATTTTTTTATTGCAGCTTCAATATAAAAATATATTTAAATTATTTTATGTTGTAGATTTCTTCAATTAAAATACTCCATTGTAATTATTATTATTAACTACATAACTCATTATTTTAGGAATAATAAATTTTACCTTTCTTTAATAGTTCTCTCCCTTTACTATTTTTTATTGCTTCTACTGTTATTCTATATCACCATAAATTTCCATCACAATTTGTTATCATCATGATTACCTCGCGACAACACCGACATAATCTCCATCCCGCAAAAGCGATTGTATAACAATAACACACAACAATCCTTCATGGGTCATCTCGGGTCAATCAAATACAATTTACCTGCTGACTAAATTCGTCCGGAATCAATTTGCTCTTGTGAATACCTTTGGCACGACCTTTGGCTCTATTCACGGGGCAAATTGTCGGTTATCCGAACGAGAAGAAGAAGAAAGCTCTTTGCCTCTTTCGGGCCGCGTATACTATATATTATATTTATTATCTTTGGGTTCCAAATTAAGTGTGTATCGTACGTGTCCGTCGTAATGGCCGCAACCGGGCTGGGCGTCAACTGTCACGCTCTCCGGGTCAATGCTGGATGCTGGACGGCGTGAGAGCTGGACCAGATTGGTACCAATGATGGTACGAGGTACGACACATCTCGTATAATATTATGGAGAAGAAAAAAACGAGTGGAAAAAACACAGGACGCAATCAAAGTCAATCAGGCGGTGGGTCGTGACGATTTTTTTTATTTATGATGGAGATCAAATCTAATTTTTGGGATAGATGTTGAGGTATTTTTAGTCAAACTGATTGACTTGAAATATTAAGAGTATACAGATGACCATAAGTGGAAACTGACTCACTATATATATGTTAACTTAAATTATTTTAAAACACTAAAATAGATTTATTTATATTTTTACAGTCGTTATTTTAATTAGTATAATAACGAATACTCAACAAAAATCATTGTTTATGATTTATTATGAAGCTTTTTATTAATTATGTAATATTTTAATTAATTCATTAAATAAATTTGTTAATTAATTTATACTTAAAAAGGCTATTAGATAAATACTAACCATTTTTATTTTATTTTTCAGGTAGGATTGCAACATTTTTTTCATTTGGCGTGCTGGTGAGTAAATGTAATTTATACAAACATTAAATTATAAATAATATTAAATATGCTTAAACCAAAAAATAGTTTCTATATATATTTTTACTAAGTAGTTATTATGCTCATTATTTGTTAATAATCTTTGCTCATATAGTTTATCTTTTATATATTATAAATACGAAAGTAATGAACTTTCTATTTATAATTATGATTATTTAATTGTTGAGCTTATTTTAAAACAATAATCATCAATGAAAGATATTAAAAGACTGTAAATATTTAAGTATTAATTTTTGAGACTATTAATTAGTCAATTATTATTGCTGGATATATTTTAAAATAATAAATTCATAAATATTTTCATAGTTGATATATTATTTTCCTTTTTTTATTTATTTTATCTCTATATTCTTATTTATTTTATTTCGATATATAAACTAAATTAAGTGATGGTTTGACTTTCATTATTTTTTTATTTAGAAAATATTGCATTGACCTGAATAAGTGATTATTGAAGAGAGCAAGGTCTGGAGAAAATGGTGAGTGCTTAATAACAACTAAATTAAATTATTATATTTTTAATTGCCACTTTATTATATATATTATTAGAAAAAGGTCCTTATCGAGGTTAAAATTTTCTTATTGAATTTTTCAGAATGATTAAATAGGTTTTAATTATTAATCATTTTCGCTCATATTACTTGATTATTTATTAATTTGCTGATCTTCAATCATCAACAATGTTAAAAATGCCTAAATTTTGATTATAATTGAATGTTGGACCATCCATTTAATTTGCATTTTTCAATTGATGATTACCCTGAATAATTTAACCAACGTCTTTGAAGTAATTCCCATGATTATTTATTTGCCTTCATCATTTATGACATTGAACTTATTAAGTATTTATTAATAAAAAAATATATTATAAAGATCATAATTTTAAAATGACTGACATGTTTATAAATCATATAATATTACTTTAAAAATACTAAAGAGCGTGTCTGAAATATTTTTTTCTCACGTTTTTTGCATGCGAAATGCTCTAAATGGGTCGAATTTTTTTCGGTCCATCGATGCAGTATCGGCGTTGCATCAGACGCTTCCGTGACGTAAAAAAAGGATTGTATAAAGAACGGCAGCAACGTTTCGTCAAACTATTCATTTCGCATATAATTCGGCTGTCAGGCGAGAAAGGTAAAAAAAGTCCAAGAGCAAAAGCCTATTTATTACTCGAGTACAGGTGGAAAAAAATCGGCCATGGATTACAAAAAAAGAACACACATTTGTATATGCGTTGAAAGAAAGAAATAATAATAAAAAATCAACCATGTCGGTTACGAAAAAGACAGTGGTACTCTTTTGTAATTCATACGTGATCACGATTTTTCCAATCTGGACACGACCAGAGTCCAAAGTGTATCATTAGATGGCTTTTGCCGCGCCGACGAGTTTGCACAACGTTTATATCGGTTTTTGGTTAAATTTATGGAGCGTTAGAACGTTTTGTGCTTAGTAATTTGTGTGGAAAGGGTCATAGAATTTAAATAAGGTGAAATGCCATTTTGAGACTCTCTTTCCATACTTTTGAAAATTTTATTGAAGCAGTATTCTAGTATTTGTTTAAGAACTTCTATTCTAAAATTTAGAATAACACTTGAAAACATTTTTATATAGTAATTAAATAAAATATTTTAAATTTATTTAACTGCATCCAACTCCATGCAAATGAAAAGCCACGTCTTTGAGCTTAATCCCTCATTTTGACAAGTAGTTTTAATTTTTGAAAGGAATATTTTATTAAAACTCTGATTAAAGTCAACACAGATGACCAAATATGGGTTAACAATATCATTAAAAACCAATAAAATGACAATTGTTTGCTTAAGACAAAACTCGGCTGAGCACCCAAAGTTGCACAATAGCCACGCTTACTTTTGCAAGCCATCAATTACCACTAATAGACAGCAATTACCAAATAAATTCCTTAAGTCATTAATAGGCTTCGAAACTTGTCTAAAAATATTACCAAATGCCGCGAATCAAATAAATACTGCTTACTATTTTGTGTAATAATCGTACGGTCGCCAACGTATGGTCTTAAAACTAGTTTTTACTAAAAATAATGATTTAGGGGTAGAATTGAAAAGTAATGAAAATATTGTTTTATACATTTTTTTAAAAAATATATAAAATGTACAATAAACTTTTATTCACTTCTGTTGCTAAAATGTTGCTCTAAAATGTCTTTGAAATTAATTAAGACAGTTACGGTCAATGTGTATTTTTCTGTTAAGTTATGTTTTCACTAGTATAAATATACTTTCGGTGAAATAAAATTGAAATACACTAGCGAAAATATTATTGAACTAAAAATATACAGTTCTCTAAACTGTCGTTAAAACTAAATTTTACAGTTGTGTATTACGTATTTGCTCTTAAAATAAAACTACACTTAACCCTTTAGGTGCTAGTGTATGGCTCTTAAGTGCAAAATTTGGATCAAACCCACGTCAATAAAAAAAAAAAATTTTAATAAAAAGTCACGTATTTTATTCAATAATACGGAAAAATATTTTTTACAGTATAATTACGTGACTTTTTATGAAAATGAATTCAGCAGTTAAACAGTTAAACAATTGACTCTAATTCTACTTCTAAGCCTATAGTTAAATTTAAAACGTTTATTATGTCAAGTTAGGTTTGATTAATTCGCTTAGGTTAGGTTTGGGTTTGAACATAAAATGGGCATTTTTCAACTATTATAGTGAATGTGTATTTTTCAGTAAAGTTATATTTTTACTAGTAAAAACATATTGATCTTACTAGGATAGTTAAAATGTATCAATCATTCATTTATATTCTCACTGATTAATATAAGTGAAATATATTTTTTCTTTACGCGGTTGATCTGCTACATGTATATTCGTCACATTTTTGACCTTGACATCTACATAATATTTAAACTATTTTTTAAACTATCACAACTGTTTGTTAAATATCAACACTTACAACACATTTTACGTGTTTGTCATATAATAGTTCAGATTAGCACATAATTTCACTCGCACCTCTCAGATAAAATATACAATACAAATGTATTCTAATATGATTTCACTGAAATCCCAGTAACAATATATTTTCACTAAAATGTATATTATAAACTCAAATATATTTTAACATAAATTTCTGCTTTTATGTATTATTATTTTGCTTTAGTGTAAATCGATTATCGACAGTGAAAAAATGGTTAATTATTTATAGTGCTTAAATTATTATTTAAATATTTTTATATAAATATTATTGCAATAATAAAAAAGCGATAAATAAAAATAAAAATAAGTCAGTCACAGACATATGGGCACAAAATTTATGAAGCTGAAAAATTCGCTCGAACGGTCGAACCGATTTTTTCTACTCTCACACCATATAAATATTTATAAGTATCGAATGAAATATTAAATGTATGGTTATTAATTCGTTTTTATTAGTAACAATTCCAGATTAATGGCAGCGTATAATTTAAGCTCATAGAGAAAAAAGTGATAGACGTCAGAATATTACATAGTCCGTTTGTTATTATTAAAAGCCAGCAGATCATTGATCACGACGAGCATACCGGCCACAAATGATTACTTTTTACTAATTATTATTCAAGGTGTGTTTTCTAGATTGTAATAAAGATACGACCGAAAAGTACACGGACCGATCCGCTCACCGGTCCGTGTGATCCGAGATTAATCATTTCACACACACATGCACAAACATGGTCCATTATCAAATGTCCGGAATCGCCGATGAGGTCGTTTTGGAAACGGTTGATTGAAAATGAGGTGTTCGTTGAAACGTGTCTCGGTTGATGGATATAGGGTGGAAGTGTTGAGGAATAATGGTTTGTTTTTTGGAGGTGTCGATGTGTTAATTGTTAGTGTTTTATTTGGATATTGAAATGTAAAAAGGATTCACTGCATGATTAAGAAGATTGATTTGTGATAAGACAATCTTGAATTTAGATTATTATTAAAAATATCGCATTTCTGTAAAGAAACTTTTCTATATTTACTTTCTTTCTTACCTGACAAAAAAAAATGCATCATTCGATATTTTATTATTCGAACAATATGTTTTAACGAGCTTCAGGTTTTTCTCAATAATTTTAATTGCCACATTCTTGGCTAATTCAGTAAAGGTCAAACTAAATTGTTTTCTTATTACATTTCAAATAGAAAAACTGTAATTTAAAAACTTTTTCTAAATCCAAATTACTCCTTATCGTAAATTTGTATATGAAGCAGTTAATTGCAGATCAAAAAATAAAAACACCTCCTAAACATTCCCCAAAGTGAAAACTAAGTCATATGAATATTTCAAAGGATAGTTTAAACATTGCCTATTTAATGCTAGGTCAATCTTATAGAGAAAATATTTAAGCTTCTAAATAAATTTGTTTAAAGAGTCATTGATGGTTTTTGATGGGTTTCAAAAGTCTGCTTAACTATTATGTAATTCAGGGTATTCTGCCGATTCATAATATTTTATTGTAAGCCAAATCATTTGCAAATTTCCAAGACCATTGTTAAATCTTCTACTTGCCTATACCAAAAAAGGCACCTCAAGTCCGATCAAATTTTAGCACTTGATTTACTTATTGTTTATTTTTTATTTTTTCGTAAAATAGCACAAATTATTAATACTAAGTCGAAGTGTCAATAAGAATATTTATCTTGCAGTTTTACGTAGTTTGTATAGTGAAATCCAAAGAAAACGTTTAAAATTGTGCGCAAACAATTCCTGGATTTTACTCTTATGTCAACTACTAATTTGCGTAAAATAATAAATTTAAAGGATTTTGCATTACTATGCAAAGTAAACTATTAAATCAAATATTGCATTTTATAAATGTTTTGCTGATTTGACGAAACAATTATATAAGTTTATTATGTTAAATAGGAACTATAAGATTTTTATATTCCAAAGTGAAAAGATCTTTTAGATTTTTATCAATCTTATAATAATTCTTAATATCATTATTCTTTTTAAGTATAATTTTAATCTACTCTTACTTTTTTTAAATTATATTTAATTTTTTAAAGATTTTATTTTGAATTCTTGTAGAAAATCAGTTAAGTTGTTTTATATTCAAAGTCTAAATTTATGCTTGTAATTTTTCTTTTAAAGTGAACTTATTTTTTTTCTTCAATGGAAAAATAAACCTATTTCAATTATGTAAATATTTTTTCTAAATAAGCAATTTGAATTAACCGTTTAATTTAAGTTTAGTTACCCTTTTAAAAGCCATCTAATTTTAGTATTGTTTATGCATAATTTTGAATGGTATGGTTTTTACAACGTTATATTAAATGCATTGAAAAGATATAAAAATATTTCTATTAAAAACAAGAACTATAAGTTTAACCGACGTTCTTAATTCGTGTTACAAAAATAGATCCAAATTTGTCAATAAATCTCGAGAAATATGGACAAAATATATGACATATATAGTATGTATTTATATTATTAAAATGTATATATTATATATAAATAATTTACAACAATTTGGGGTAATATTAATGCGTGTAAATTGCATACGTGATTATTTTGAAGCATTGATTGAAACACACGAGTATATATAACTATTACATTATTAATTTATTTAAAATTTTTATGTAGCTTATTATTACTAGCTGCGGTGTCTCACGACAGTGAGGGACAAACAGCTAGTATTTTTATAATTGTGATATTTAATTAACAATCACTTTTCTTTATATGGTGTTTTTTTTTATTTTGAAAAAATTACATCTTTTCCTATAATTTTCCTAGCATTTACATGAAAACAATAAATAGGTAGCGAATGAAAAATTGCAGAAGAATTAATTTTATATTCATTTTAAAATTTCATATTTAATTTTTTGTTGATCCAAAATCAGAACGATTTTAAAATCAGTAATATAAAAATTAAAGTGATCAGTAATCCCTGTCTCTTTTCTGACCACCTGCTTTGAATGAAGCTAAGAATTTAGAGTATTTAAATCAATACTTGTTAAGAAAATTACTGCGGTTTTAAACTGTTGAAAAATATTATTATAAATCAAATTATTATTATAAAATGGAAGATCTTGAAAGTCACTGGTTTGTCGAGTTGTATTATTGTCGGCTGTAATTTTGTGTAACAGCTAGAATTTGTCATAATGAGTCCATAAAATGGCTCTCACAGCTACTATTTTTTGTGACCAAGTGTTATATTTTTTTTAAGCTGGTTCAAGACAGCTCTGGTGAATCGCAGATGAAATGTTTGTGTGTAAATTGCATCACTCCTTGAACACATCCACGAAATATTTATACGTATTAAAATATAAATAGTTTAAATAGTCACTCCGGTGATCGGTTACCAAAGAGTAAGTTGTATAGTATAATATACAAGGTAGAACGTTTTGTCTAGCGCGCATCCTTTCCAAATAAAGAGTAGTTTTCAGATGTACTTATAAGTGATTAACGTTTTTATTAATGCTATTTTTGGTCTCTCTCCCAGTGTTTTGATATACTATGGTTCCGACTTTTGATCTCTCGTTTCATTTTTTTTGAAATGTTCGTTAAATGACATCTAAATTTTAATAAATTGTGCAAGTGGTTGAAACCACAAAAAGTCGCTTATACATTGTTACAGCTCACAGAATCTAAGATAAATTAACGTAGGTATAACATACTGCTAAGGAAATTTTACATTTTTCGCCTAGTCGTGATCATTCCACCAAAACCGTGAACAACTTACGATTACGGATCGTTAAAATGCGCGTCGTCTGTGATATAATAAACGGTTTTGTGATTTTGATGATACATTTTCTTCACCACGAGCGTCTCACACTTTCACTAGCATCACTAAATTTGGTTCAGTTCTTCAATCACGTCTCCGAGCATATCACGATTCAGTGTGTCTGAAATGCCACACACTCTCGAACCATCAAATTATCATCTAAATGGACTAGTACGCTTTTTTCCCTAACCGACCGCCACAATAACCATCTATCGTGTCATAATTGTGTGGATGGATGGAAAAAAATGTATATAATAATAATAACGTGGAAACGTTCAATGATACTATTCCAATTACGTCGCGAGAAATTGAATTACGTACACGTTTTTTTCATTCCTTTCGTTATCGTTGTTGCTCTAGTTACGTAATGTTATTAATGTGTGATTTTGTGGTATTTTCATTGATTTGTTCATTTTGAATCTTACATACAATATCCTTATTTTTTAATAGCTGTTCTAATTGTAAGGAATATTATATGAAATTTCTAAAATTTCTAACTATATATTTTTAAAAATAAAATGGATATGTAGAAACTAAACTTTCTTAATTTTGTCCTTTACCATGTTTATATATGCATACAATTTTTTTATATTATGTATTTGACATACATTTAATAATTATCATACAAATTTGTGCGGTATATTTAATTTGATACATCTTTCAAAAACACCGCAAATAAATACAGTATTTTGCGGCACACTCTTAGTTGCGGTTCTCTTACTATGTATAATCTTGTATACGTTTTCATGTGTAAAAATATACAAAAAATGCCGATGGCCATTGTACAATGATAACATTACATTAAATATTATCCTCAAAAGTAAAGCACGGCTTTGTGTCGGTTGCATATGGCCATATTCGTATAATATATTATGAAAGGGCAATTGATATACATTTTTTCCGGCACAAGAGCACAAAAGAGATTAAATCATCTCATATTTTCCGCATGGTTCACCTGACTCAGGTAACAACCTTTCCACTAGAGGGCTTTCGGGGGCAAAAGCACTTTCGAAAAATACTTTGAATAAGCAAAGGCCACTTTTGTAGTTTCAATTGCGCATTTCGCTCCACTTTCGTTCAAGAGTAAAGCGATTTGCGCCGCCATTAACTTCGACAGTCGACAAATTATAATTTTACTCAATAGAAACAGAGAGGAAAATTGCATATAAATGCATACGAGAAATAACACTGCTGGCCCTTCATTTATGCCGTTGATTGACTTGGAAATAATGCAGTAAAAGGTCAACTTAAATCACTGATAGAGACCGTTAAATATCTTTTCAATACATCATAATGTGTGTTTACTTCATATTATTCAAGTACCTAAACATTATATATGATTTAAAAGTATGCCCTTTCAATTGCGCCCTTATTACGAGCTCAAGTATTATGTTATATATTATATAAAAAATGTGTTTAGAAACGATGTCATATAGCGCAACGTAACATGATAAATGTTCATATTTTCATTATTTAAGGGACATTTTGAATCACATAGCGTGATGATATTGCAAGGGGCATTTCGACCCTTTGTGGAAACGCTCAAAAGAAACATCATCATGTTTGATTAAGTCTCAATGGGAATCTTCCGGAATCCTATATTGTGTGTATGGAATAGATGTCTATTTCGAGTCATAATGTACCCATAGTATTCAGATATTTTTTAAATAAATTCTGATCTCAAAATTGATTGATATTTATCTACAATATATATATCTAAAAAACCTTTAGCAAAGCAATATCTGTAAATATAAAAAAAATTAAGAACAGTCAAGTCTCCAGTTAATTAGTAAATTCAAGCATAAGTAAGAGAACCAATTATTAAAGTATTATTTGTATCAATCAATAACAATACAGTTGCCTTTATATTCCACGCAATTAATTATATCTGAACATAGTGTATTTTTTCAAGTATTAATTTGCGAAAGTTTCTTGAGAAAAATTTCAAATCGAGAATTACATTTTTCTAGAAATTTGTCGACTTCTCGAGAGCCTTTTTTTTATTAACAATTAAATTTGTACGAATATATGTAAATGTTTTAAACCGCTGCATAAGAAAGGGTGTGTCCGTGGCAGATGTTTGAAAACATGCATGTTTCTTGCAAGCTTTTAATACAGTTTATTTTTTTAAGCTGTTTTTTATGAGAATATTTATGAGCTTGTCTGTCAATTCTAATAATAACATATTAAAAAATAGTATATATATTTTATAAAAAAGTGTATATCTTTTAGAATGAGAAACATGTTAATTATAAACACAAAAAAAACCTACAATAGTATTGTACTGCATTATATTATACTAAATATTATATTTCGATTAATTACATAGCTTCGAGTCTTAAAGTAATTTCGGGCCTCCGTTTTTACACTTAAATTCTAAAAAATGTATTAATAGCTGCTTTTATCTTACATATTTTATATTTTGAGCAAGATGAAAACAAAAAAAAATTTGGCACAAATTTTTAAAAACCTCCCATACATTTTTGCAATCTGCTGATACCATAATGACATGCAATTTTTAGGGAAGATCTAAAAAATGCAACTTTTAGGGATTCTTCTTTAAGAATGTTTTTTGAAGCTCGGAGCTGATTAATTTGACCTAGATTTTATAATTGAGAAGTTTTGTTACCAACTTTGAAAAGTATTAGACTGTAGAAAGACGAGGGGAAATCATGTTGCTGGGTATCTAAAGCCTGTAGAATTTTTTTATTGATATCATTGTAAAGGATTATGTAAAAAAAATCACATTTAATATCATAAATTGTTTCATAGCGTTCTTGAATACCACTCTTCTTGTCAAAAAATATATTTTAAAGAGATTTAAAAGATATTTTTAAGATATCTTTACAAGAGTGCATATGAATCCAAGCGCCTTCTTGGGAAAACTTGTGTACAATTCACACTATTCTTGACGTAGCATTTTTGTTTGCTGAAGGGTGGTGTTGACAATCCATCGATGCTAAACGATTTTTAGCTGCAAGCTGAAGTGCTCTAGAGAGTCGCTATTGCGACTCTTATTCTTGATTATTGCTGCTATGTAACTTATTATGACCTTGTCAGACGCAATAATGTTTTCGGTGATAGATATGAAGAGCTAGAATAATTTATACAGAATGATAGATCTCTTTTGGGTAGGCGATTTTTTCATTTTACAAAATATTTTCTGCAAATTTTTAATACGAATATGTATTTTAAAGTTCGTTTTAATATGACCTGATGTGTAGTAATTTAAATGTATAATACATATGCATATTATATTTTATATAAGAGCCATTTTATAAAAGTCAGATTTTTCTTAATTAATCTTTTTACAATATATGCAGCGAATTATTCGGTTTTTTAAAGATGATGTTTTGGTAGAAGAATTAAAATAGAGCTGAAAAAAGTTAATTATTTTACAATAAATAGCATAATAACAATGTAGTTAAACATGTTTGATACGATTATTAACCAGCACCATAAAGTAGTGGTGCAAGCTAATGACTAATATCTCAAAGCTCAAACCTCATAGGAACCCTAGTGTTTTTTTTTATCTTTATCCTACTTGAGAGATCGGAATTAGTGATTAATAAAATATTATAATTTCGATCGATTATCATAGATTAGATTTTTATCTCACGACGAAATATCGTAGTGAAAATTGTGCATAATGACATCTATTGCTAGTAAGCTGTAATGATAGCATACAATTATTAAAATAAAAGTTTCTGGTTTCTCACTACTTATTATGTTTATATCATAATAACGCATTAGAAAATAATTATAAGAAATAAATAAATATAATGTGATACGCTGAGCATCAACGAATTTAAGATGCATTTCAATTCCATTCTCTCCTGCAATATTTTTCTTAAAATAATGATACTAATACTATTTTTTGCGCTTGCTTTTAAATTTCGTATATATTTTTACATAATATTTCAAATGCTGGCTGTCATTTTACTGATATATAAGGCTTTAAAAAAAAACAAAAAAGGATCAACCAGAATGAATTAGTTTGATAAATTGGTTCATTTCGAAACGGTTATGTTCTAGGCGCCGCATTTAGACGTCTTGACCTTTGTGATGGCCAATCTCCATTCGGATTGCAATGACGAAACGCCATATTATGATATATATATACACATATATTTTTGCCATGAGATACTTACTATTCCGCATGTGATTCACAACAATATATCATTCTTCGAGTATGTCAATTACCAAACGTGTCAATCATACGGCCTCTTGACAGTCTTCATTTTTCCTACCGACCCGGAGGCAGCCCGTGAAACATAATACGTCCCACGTTCAATGATGTAGTTGTAATGAAAAAAATAATAATATAATATATGTCTTACATAAACAGGATTTGCTCGAAACGGTGCATTTGGTTTGAAAAGGCCGTGACGCAAGAAAAATGACAACGGTTATGACAAGGAGATATCCCTTTGGGTTGGATAGACAACGTTTGCTCTGTTTGGTCAATGTGTGTGATATATTATTACATAGATGACTACTTTTTATACACATAAAAGTATAATAACACATAATTATTGTAATGTGGAATCAACTATTATTTATTTCAAAATATTAAATCTAGAGATAAATATCAGAATCTTGATAAAGATTTTAAAGTATTCAAAACGACTGGTAAAATTACTTTTTTTGAGCGCTTTAGGAACTTAACACAAAGGATATTATATTTCAAAATATTTTGATTATATTATCAACATCTTTAGTTTTAACATAATTGTGAAAGTTTGAACCAAGAACTGTGCTCTTTATTTATAGATTTTAACTTAGTCCAACTACATCTTTGCAAAATTAATGTGTTTATAACTTAAAATCTATATAATGGATTCTATGTAAATTCAATCTATTTGGATTACGTATCATATAATTTATAAGTTTATAAGTGAAACTCAAATTTTTATGCTTAATATACTGTATAATTAATCATAAGGTCACATATATTAAATTTATTTATTAACGAATGGTAATGTTATGATTCTATATTGATTAATTCCATCTCTTGAAGATTTCCAAATTTTACAACTAAACCGTAATAAAATATTAAATTGCTGCAATAATAATTATCTCAACTTGATTATTGATAAATGAAAATACTTAGATTTCACAAGAACCGTGATTCAAGTTTATACAATTATTATATATGAAAAATCTTTTTACACAGCTGATTTTTATAAAAAAATTTTAGAAACTCATATTTCTAATATGTATTTTTTTTTAATAAAAATCAATTTAGACAATTAAATTACTATGTATAGCACTTGATAAAAGGCGAATTAAATATAATTATCTAGTCGATAAATTATTTTCTGTATAGTCAATTATTAGAATGCATACAAAATAAATTCCTTAGAAACATAAATAATAAGCATTATTTAGCTATACATATTTACTAAGCCATTAAAAACATAATTTATTAGAATATAAAATACGTAAATTTATTTTATATTCATTTTTATAATTGTTGATATGGTTTAATCATAACTACATTGAATTAAACAATATGATTCATATAAATGTACACTAAATTTACATAAAATAATATCTTGTGAATTATCACAACAGTCACACCTTAAATCTATTTTTTTGAATTTATTAATCAATGGTAATGTTAATTATGATATATCAAGCAATTTCTATATTTTATAACTAATAAAATACTAAATTAATGCAATAATAATTATCTTAACTTTAATATCGATAAATGAAACTGGTTAGATTTCACAAGACTCGTGATCCAAGTTTATGCAATTATTATATAGATATTATTATTAATATATTCTTGAGGATATTACTGTAATGCAAAACCTATTTACCCTATTTGACCATTAGCTGACTTTTATGAACATATATATTTTATTTTTAAAAAATGTTTCCAAACGTTGCAGTTCATAATATGCACTGTTTTAAAAGTAAATAAGATTTTTTGCCATAACTTGATATAAGGCAAATCAAAAATAATTATCCTATCTAGTCAATTAATATGCGTTAAAAATAAATTCATTGTGTATATAATTTATAAACCTAGGAAATACTTATTTATTTATAAATATCTACTGATCTATTTAAATCGTATTTTTTAAAAATCTGTAAGAGTTAAATTTTATTTAAAAGACGTAAATTTTTGTACAGATTCATATTTTTTTGTATACGGAATATACTTTTCAGTTTGTTTAATTTTGATTTAATTATTGCATTGCAAAATATGCATTGTTTTTTCAGCAAAAACATACCTTAGTCTTTTTTTATGAATCACTCTTTTGTCGTATATTTTTCCTTTACATTTTAACAGTAGCCTTGCTGAAAAATATTTAAAATAATTGAAATCTTAGTAATAGTTAAATTTTTGCTAATATTGATAGGCGCTATTGAGTAGAAGCCAGGTGTGTATTATACGATAATTTAATTTAATTTATATTTCTCGTCGATCCTTTATTTATTTATCTGGATTTATCATAGATTTACTCTCTCGACACGGTAGTTTTTAGATATTAATCACTGAAGTTACGCATTTTAAAATAGCCCCATTACATATTTCCTCGAAAATAAAACAACTACTTTTGCTAATTGATTACGCATTTAAGGCAAAAAACTCACACGCCATCCAGCAAACCGTAAGTTAAACAGTTTCCCATGTTAACGAGTCCTTATCTGATTTACCCAGCGGTCATCAGCGCGCTTTCATAAATAAGAGTCAAGAGCGACTAAAAAAAAAACAAAAACGCCAAAAAGTCAAGCGGTGCTTAAAACATGTGCGAGCAATCAGAGGGCTGCGAGCGTTAACAATTGCTCTGGGTACACAAAGAGCCCGTTTGTTGTCCACGCGGGGACCAAAGACAAAAGGACCCCTGACTGATTAATTAATTAATTAATTCGCGCGGCGAGCGCAAAAAAGCGGCGAAAAGGGCGCTCTTTGTGAGCAGCCCTGTTCGCGGAACCCTTGACCGCAAACTTTGTTCAGGGCTGGAGGAACAAAGGACAAAGGTCTGCTCGGCTGCGGCGCGACACAAAAAGGAAAGTCAATATCGTCAGGACAAAAAGACGAACGCGCTCGTGTCTTTATGTGCTTTTTATCTATGCGATAACACATTCACCGCCGAGTGCACATAATTAAACTATATTTTTGTTGTAGATTAGTGTCGTATCTGTTTTTAATTTTTATTCAATATTGATATTGTTTCTTTAAAGTATACCAGTGTTTCTTTTAATCCAAAAAAACATTTAGTAGTCTTCAGTTCAATCAATGATTTTGCATTTATCTCCTCTGTAGTCGCATAACGGTGTTCTTTTAATGTCATCTTTATATGTCAAATTCACAAGCGAAGTAATAACTGTCATATACGGTGGCTGATGCATCACTATCTTATTTTTTTTCAAAAAAAAATGTTTTTTTACTAGAATTTTTACGGTGATTCTATCAAGATGATTAGATCATATATTCATTTTTTACATAAAACGATTATTATATTACAATAATTAATCTCAAAAAATCATTATACACAATAAATTTTACTGGTTTATATTAATTTTAATGTTTACAATTTTGTTATTAGCTATAATATGAAAAAAATTAAATTAAATAAAAATGTAGGTAGTTACAATTTAAAGCATAATCTTAAAAGCTTTAATATTTTATTTTTTTTATATGGATGAAAAAGCTAGGATTGAATCTTAATTTGTGTACATAATGCTAAATGTTTTTATCCTTCTATTGTCACGTACGGTCTGCACCGAGCGCTAATATATTAAAATTTATTAAAGGTACGTTAATTTTTTTTGGCCGATATTACAAATGTCTATTGTCGCTTTATATATATTCTATGTTACTGCCCCGTTCACTTTAGAATCTATGACAGAGTTTGCCTACGTTTCATATACTTATGATTCGTCAACTATTATTGTGAATTGTAGCAATTCTGAATTGTCAGCAACTTATTTCAACCATTTCTCAGCATTTTTCTACGATTCATAAATTGTTCAACATTTTCTTACCAATCTTTCTAATGGTGTTTTGGCAATTATTAAAGACTATGCTTAGACTATTTTTTTTTGACATTTACATTACTGATTTATGTGCTAGGCTGCCTACTTATCTTGTCATATTCAAGGCCTTCTTGAAAACATTTGTACTGTGGTAACCATTGAGCAATTTCAAAGAACTAATTGAAATTTATCGCATTGATTGTAAAAAAAGTATCGCAATGAGCGTTAAAAGCGCAATAAGCTAAATTTCATTGATCTTTACGACACGCTCTCAGTGTGTATTATATATGCTATACAAAGGATTAATTAAAATCATATCAAAGCTTTTATAAATGCATACAAATGTACAAATGTAAGGTTATTAAATCTCTATTTCTTTAGATTAGCAAATATTTAAAAATTAAACAAATTAAATTACGTCTCGTCGAAAGTGTGCGAGCAAGGAAATATCTTTCAGCCAGAAAAAGCGTATATAAGCGCATTCTTTATGGTTTTAATCGTAATTTGTAAAAGATTTTACGTTTTTTATAAAATTTTGTTTTTATTATCTAGCTTCAACAATTGTAAATATTAAAAATGGTTATAAACCAGTATTTTGCTTTTAAAATGTCAATATACTTTTGTATATATGTGTTATATATTAAAATAATTATCTTAGCCCATTTTTTTGTTTTAATCATAATATTAATTAATTTAATCGTGATTTCAAGTAACTTTTTGCTGAACAATTTAATGTATATAATAAAATATATTTAATTTATTTTATAGAACCACTCCAATTTTATTAAAAATTGCTAACAAATATCATTATTATTATTTTTATTATTAATTATTAGTACAAAAAAATCAGTTGAGGAGCTTGGAGCCATTGTGTTCCTTGTAAAATCACATAGTGCGCAGTACCCTTAAACGTGATTCTCTGGTCTAGTTGCTTAATAATGCAACTAACTCAATTTTAATTGACAAGGTCCAGAAAATGTTTCTCAGATAATGAAAAAGATACTCGGAATATGCCCTTACCCACCGACTTATTAGCATAGTTTCAACATCCTGTAGTCTTCGCATAGTTGTGTGTCAAATCTGTGTCAACGAATTGTTCCACCTCCGTTCTTGACCTAAGCCGTCACGATCGACGACTGTTGCCGAGTTCCAAATATATAAATATATTACATTTGGCTCTAAGAGCTAGCCGATTAATGAAAATAGCTTATAGCGCGAAAAATAAAAAATATTACTGCCGTAGCTCAAAAAACAATAAAAAAGAGATTGCATAATGCATATTTTTGCATAGCAATTCAATATTCATAGTTTAGTGGGTTGTATCAAATGTTTAAGACTGTCACAATTTTTAATAAAATGGATATTCCTTATTTTTAAGATGAAATTTATAATTATTAATATTTATAAATATCCAATATCCAGCTGTAAGAGCAAATGTATCTTATTATGAATAAGAAACACAGTCGATTCATATGAACCGGTGTATAATCTGAACTTTCCGTTAAAAAAACGGGTTAAATAATTGACCATGTATATGACTACCTGCACGTGGAGACAATATCAAAAGCCTATCATAAAATTAAATAACTACACCTGAAACTCGAACGGAACTGGGCGTGTCCTACCATATTACCGTTTATCATTTGACCGCTCACAGTAAAGATTACAATTAATTATTAATTAAAAATAATAAGGGGACGCCCGCTTCGTATGCGATATTGTCCAGGGTCCCAAAAAACAGATCCGAGATACCGAAATCCAATTAACGTTTATTTCTCTTCTCCTCCTGAGCGTCGCCATCGAAATATTCTATTTTGAGGTTGATATTTTAATTAAAATCATAGTAGTTTTATTGTGAACAGCGCACAATGTCATGACATCAATGGAATTCTTTCATGACATTTTTTAATCGTCGTCTGGTTGAGAACAGTAGGTCTCTGTGATTCGCAGGACTCGTGCCTTGTGTCACATTCTGTGAATCGAGTGAAGAAAAAAGTCCGAATAATTAAGTCAAAGCAGATGACCATGTGACGTATAATTAATCAGTTTTATGCAGTTTATGATTATATCCGCTCATTTATAAACAGGATGTCATTCGTTTTTAAGACGAAGCGACATTGCTTTTTACTGTAAATAAACAGTATTAATGTAGATGTAATGCATCCTGTGTGCAATTAAAAGACCAGTACATAAAATCCAATAATAATAAATATTGTCATATAATTCTTAGATTATTATTTTACGATTTAAATGACTTATGTAAAACAATAAAAAAATATATTTTATTACACTAATGATTTGATAGTTATAAAAAAAATTGTTCCTTAAAGATACGGTTTTTTCTTTCCCAATTATTGATTAAAAGTCGCTAATATTATCAGTAGAAATATTATTCTAAATAAAACAGCACCTTTCTGGTTAATGTTGTTAGAAAATCTGTAGCACACATTTGCTTCGTATATTAAGTAATTTCTTTATGAATATCTTCATATATTATTTCTGCATAACAACATATGTTATTTTATCAATGTGAGCAATATTTATCACCATTATTTTCAGCTTATTCAAATAATTTGCTCAAATTTGTAGAAGTAAGGAGATCTCGTTCTTTTAATTACTGATAGATTAAGATTCGACCTTGGGACTACAAACCATGCTAATTAGATAGTCTCTAGTTAATTTATATTTATAGAATAATTTATCATTAACATGGTCATTCAAATCTTCTGCCACTTCCAATTAAAAAATAATTTATATAGATCATAATATAAACAAATTCTTTATCTCTTAATAAAACATGATTACCTTTAGCTACTATTTGAGCTATAGTAATTTTCAACTGGAATTTAAATATGTATTTATATTATCTTTGCATTATTAAATCCACTAGCAGAACTATTTTGCTGAACAGAATATTCTTTTTTTAGTATAAAATTCTCATCGGCAAATTTTCAAACCACTTAAACTGTTTTTTAAGCACATAAATTGAGTTTTAATTCTATGACGGATTACGTATGTGTATAGATTTTTGTTTAATTCTAATGCTATGTGTAGTGTACAAATCATCAAGTATAGAATGCACTGAAATAGATTGACGAATTGACGGGTAGAAAAAGCTTATCGTATATAAGCGTTAAAAGCGCAATAAACAAAAATACCATTTATAATCACGATTTTTTGTTTAGTGGCATTGTAACAATGATATTGCATTGACAAATGTCGTAAGTTTGATGCGAGGATAAGTGCATGGTTGCCAAATTTTCACATGGTAAAATTCTGATGTTTAAGCAAATATTTTAATGAGAAAGACGACAAAAACAAACAAATAATAGTACACACTTAAATCTTTAAAACAAAAAAATCTCTTTGAGCTCCACCAAGCGTATAAAAAAACATTTTTTTCTATACGTTTTTATCACGTTATGCGTGATGTGCTTTTAATGTAATGCTTTTTGGTGTATTTGAAGGGCGAAAAAAACTGCCTCGAATGGCAGCATTGTTATTTTCATTTTAATTCGCTTCCGTCAGCACTCCCATTACTAATTAATTTTAGGCTAAAACTTCGACTAGACTTGGGATTCTCGAAATTCCGCCTAACATCGAGCTAGAAAACAGCCGCTTCTCTCTTTACGTTAACCATCCAAATCCATAGTTCAACCCATTCTTAAGACAAGACTATGAGAATTTTGTGTATGTATAGTTAATACACAAACTAAAATGTTTGGCGCATTATTAGCAATTTATAATCATATAACTTTGCTTAAGTCTTTTAATATTTTATGTATCTATTTCTATATTTTATGTATACATAATTTTATGTACATATGTGAGTCGCCGGTATCAATAGATATATTATATCATCTATCACTTATATTATAGACACAAACCATTCAAGAAGACGGACGGTGACGGTAGACAAAAGAGTGATGATGCACATATATCATGGTAGAATGGCAGGGTATGATTACTGGGCGAGGAATCCAGGATCGTCGCGTCTCGAGAAGCAGAAGGTGCCGCTCCGCCCCATCCTCGGATGCCCTTCGTCCCTTTAGTCGGACAACAAAATTAAAACTGGTCCTCAAAGTGTGATTACAATAGACTATTCGATAAATTAAAAAAAATAATTCCATCAAAATTTTATTTATATACACCAATAAAATATTAATCGATTAAGAATTCTTAAAAAGATATTGTTTTAAGCTGGATTATTTTAATGGTACAGATATTTGAGAATGTCTATATGTTGTCTCAAACTTTGAGCGCCGCTGTCCCGCCCACTTCGGGACCTGGGACACCTAAATGATTCTGTGTGATTTGTTTTTTTTTCGTCCGTTTTATTATCATTAATAATTTGTGTGGCTGACAAAGGGAGCCGTTTTAATTATATTCCCCGTCATTAATAACGTATCGGTCGATCGTCTCTGGCCATTATGGTCATCATCACGCCTCGCTTCCAATATCTATTCACATGTGTACGGTCGTAAAAAACCAAATCAATTGATATAAATTAGTGTTTGATTTTTTCTCTTCAAATACACCCGCATGCATTTTTATGTTAAAATATACTAAGTAGAAAATGTATCACACTAAATAAAAACATAACAAGATGAATCCATATTGTCGAACCATTTTATAATATTTTCTTTACAAATTATAATAAGCTTCTATATAAAAGTTGACCTTTATTTTTTTTTTAAATCTCGCATGTAATACAACTGACTGTTATCTTTACAGAATAGAGAAATGTGTCTTAGATATTTCATAAATTTTTTCAGTGACGATTGGATGGTACATTTTTCTTATGACGCTTTTTTATAATTACTTACTAATGTTAGCCCTTTATCGGGGCCAGCTCAAATGTTGGGACTTCGAGATTTTCTCCAAATACCTCTGAATACATATCAAAACTAAACTGGCCTTGCATATAATATTTGTTTCATATCATAAAATAATCAGATATGATTATTTTAAGCGCGAAAAATAAACGCTCTTTAGCGCACTCGCGTTAAAGAAAATTATAAAAAGGTCGATTATTTACGACTCCACCTCCGACTCCTGAAATACCATGACACTGCGACTCCGACTCCAACTCCACCGTCCTTTATAAAGCATAGTGTTTTTGTCAAAACTTTTATGAATCGAAATTCGCATGAACCAAAAGGTTAAATTATAAAATAGTCACTTCTTGTATAATGTTTAATCCTTAGGTTCTCAAAGTACACAATTTCACCCAATGGTGAACAATGCTGGTTTCAGTGGAATTTACTGGGCGATGAGGATGACGGAGAAATGGGCAAAATTTTTTGTTCAATAAATAATGTTGTGAAAAAGTTTTTTAGGCATTTAATATTTATAATAATGTAAATTTCCTTTGCATAAAATTTTATGTGTCTTAGAATCTTTTGAAAGTAGCCACTGAAATACATTTTTTCACGTTTTTAGGTCAGGGTAAAACCATTAGGGTACTTACTTATTTAATTATTTTGCTTTTTTAAATTGTGAATATTATTTTTATAAGAAGCAAATATTAATATAAATAGAAAATATTTAATATAAATAGCATTTTAAATTTTATAAGTAGCACTGTATAAAGAGCAAAAAATAATTATTTAAATAGGCAAAAAAATCTTGTGTAAAAATGTGCTTTTTATTCTATTTTATTAAATAATTTTATAATTTAAATTTTAAGTAGCTTTATCTCCAAACTTGCTATTTGATATTTTAAAATTGTACAGGCTATTTTGATGAAATTAAAAAAATATATATGGGCATTGTAACTCTACAATTTAATATTAAATAAGATTGATGATTAAAAAATTGTCGTTAAAACATAAGCGATGAGCCAAATTTGAGAATCTATGATTTAATCCAATATATATTTTTTTGCCAATTTTTAGTTTCGAGACGTAAAGTGATCAAGACACGTTAAATTTATTATATAATGTTCTGAACCATTCAACGTGTATTTCTTTTAGCTAATATTCACATAAACTTTATATTAATTATGGGCACCAATATCTTGTTAGTGCTGAAGGCATCTAAAGGTCTTAATCCGGCCTTGCAAAAGACTATAATAAAATTTATGACTCTTAATTACCGTCACTAATCACTGGAAACCATTTAACAGACGCAACACATATCACCAATCGAATCATCGACGACCACAACGAAAACTCTCGAATCGACTTAACTAATACAAAATTTACTTACTATTGGTATTTTTTACTATTGGTATTTTTAAAGACATAAATAAATTTTATTAAATATATGAAATATATTTAATTTTATTTTTATAGCATTTTTATGGATAACACGCATTTAAAAAAATTGTAATATTTGTATTATTCCAAATAAAGTAAGCATATTTTTATTTTTATGACTTGACTGGTTTCCCCAACGCGTCATAATATTATTATACAAACAATAATTATATAATTAATCATTAAAAAAATAATTAAGCACATCTAAATCGATGAGTATTATCCCAGAAAAAACTGTTTTTGTCGAACTACGCGATTTGATCTTCTTAAAACCGTATGATAAGCTTCATGTCTTTAATATCAGTTGGAAAAATAATGAGAATTAAACCGGCATTTCATACTGTGTCAAACGCTTTTTCTATATATATAATATACATAACGTCAAAAGAGCCGTATTCTTGTTTATATTTATATTAGCGCATATACATTTTTTCAACATATTTAGTTCATATTGGAGTTTTTTAGATGAATTTAAGCGATTGGTTAATTGGTTAGGAAATACCCAAGAAAATTAATGCAAATTTCAGAAAACTGTTAAATCAATGTGTTATCTATCAACTGCAAGACTATTTATATTTTTCATGTTTTTAATGACACTTAAAATTTCTTCTTAATTAATTGCAAATTGAGTAGTTGTTTATTGCGGATAATGTTATTATCTTTTATATCAGAATATTAGAGTGAAGTTAAGTGATTTATATATTCAAGCCCGTTTATGAATATTAGGAAAACCTATACTTTGTTTTTATGTTTTTGTTACTCCGTAACTTCGCCATCTTTGACATTTCTCCTTTCGCCATTCATATAATTTACGATGTATTTAAATGTCGTACATGAGATAAAAATCTCGATCGCTAAGATTTAGTCTGATTGTCAGTCATATTTTTCAAGCTTTGACGCGCAACACGACAAGGTTCATTGTCTCTCGAAATTTTGAGGTCCTTGTTTGACAAGGACCTCTCGACGGATGCTCGCACCGAGTGGGTGTATTTAGCCGTTGTCGGCCCTCGATAAAGCATCGTTGATAATGGACGTGGAAATTCATTAGGCCCGTGATTGTGTGACACTGCAACTTCTCATGGAGTAATGGCCCGACTGACAGGACTTCCATGTCATGACAGGCCCGGCGTTTCGGATGCGTTGCACGCCCCTTTGCTCAGATTCGAATCTTACCATCTAAATGTGTTATGTTTTCAATTAATTGTGATGGATCCAAAAGCTGGTGTTGCAAAATTAGGTTTTGTAATAAATAATTTGAGTATATCTAGAATATTGCAGAAATATCATTGAACACTTCTCCTTATATTATAATTTAAAATAATATATTCAGTTAAATAGAAAACGTAAAGTAAAGCTTATAATTCACAAATACACTGTTTATGCATATATTTTTCCATGTGTAATATTTTTTCTTGAGTATCATATTTTTCTTGCATCTAAAATATTGATATAAGAAAAATATGATACTCGAAGTAATTAATTGACTTAGATTCTAAATCATATATTTTTTACGTTGTATGTTCAAATGCAAGACAATATCACATTGCTTACTTTTGGGATATTATAATATATCATCAATTCAATTATAATTATTTTTTTCTCTAATTATATTCCTATATACATATTTTGGCAATATATAATAAATCCTATTTTCGATTGTATTCACCTTCTGTCCCTTTTCTTATGTGGCGCCTGTATCTTCTTTCTATTCACCGCTCACCTTATGCGCAGACTTTAGGTCATTTCAGTCGTACTATCCTTTGAGAAACACAAGCCGACATTTTTTCTATACGCCAAGTCGAAAAAAAGTGTCCATCCCTGCCGCGGGTGGTCGTATTTGTAAATGTCATCATTATTCACAAGCCACACACGGACGTTTAACATTTCATAAAAATGTCAACGTGTGTATTATTGTCCTGTATTATAAATTGCAATTTTTGGGTTATAGTCCTTTTTCAATCGCGTGGCAATTTAAAATTGATTAAAAAAATCCGTGCCATCAGATTATGAATTCATCTGACGTTTAATTAAAAATTGCCAAAAAAATATTCGGGTGACAGGGGCACATGATCATAGCCGTGTCGGGTCCCAAAAGGCTGTCATAAGTCACAAAAGCCATCAATAGCCATGTTTACAAACCCACACAATGGACCCTCACAAGTGTCCTTGTTGGGGACAAAACCGGCAACAAAAAGGAACACAAACACCGACAAAGGGTTTTTTATGCTTTATTTCACCTGTTGTTACGGGCGATAATCGTAAATTTGACGTGTCTGACTTATTTAACTGCCTTTCTGTTTGTCGCATAAAAGTTGCCAATAAATAACTCAAAAATATCGCTTACTTCTGCTATAGATACTGCGCCACCTACGGTAGTGGAAACTATCTATTCTTAATATATTTGAGAAGGATGCCAATATATTCATAATGGGTTTATTAAAAACACATTAATGAAAACGAAAAAGTTCACTCTCGGCGCCCCTGTTTACAGCTTACCATTAAAATATGCCACTTAAGACAAGCTTACTCGGTTATTTTTTAATTATAATCCAAGTACTAATTGATCAAATTTTAACTAATTAATAATCACTAATTCCAATTAACACATATTATGGTTCATATGGTATTCGAATGCTAGCGATCATTTGTAAGCTATAATTTATTTATGCAATTAATTGACGCAGTGGTAAATTGCTAGCGAATAATTGCTGGTGGTGAAATGCGGCTATTCATACAATTCATTGCATTCTCAGCGTAGCGTCTATTAAATGAAGCACTTTTAAATGTTGTTAATGTGTGGTGTCGACAACGACTGTGCGCTCTAGAGTGCCCTAGAGAGTCTTGCTTGGTGCGGCTAGAACGTCAGCGAATGATTTTCTTACACGAACCATCTAGCTACTCAACGAGCTTTTGGTGATTATTTTGAGGAGCTGGAAAAAAAATATGGGATGATGCTCATCTATTTTAGGTGTGCACCATTATCTATCTTAGAAATATCATAGAATTAATTACATCTCTAATAGATATAATAAAGAAAGAGTTCGCATTCATAATTGTCAGTCTTTGCTCGGGTCAGTACTTTCGCCTGTCATCATTTGGTCATTCATTGTCTTCTTTTTACGACGTCATTAATCATTGTTCATAATGAACTAATTACGAGACAATACAATGCAAATTAAACAGCTATTCGAAATGGAACGATTTTTTATATATATCACAGGTAGATTTGTCCAATTTGATTCTTTTTTTTCAAGTCGTTAGACACAATGACCGTTTACGACGTGGAAATTACAACTATTTGAGGATGACAAAAAAAATACACGGATATTTGTCACGGGCACTTGGCCGCGACGGGTGGGCTAGCGCCATGTGTATCACTTTACAGGTAAGAGGAATTCCCAAATCAAAATTCTTACCATTGTCGTACACAGCTTATATTTCACGTGATATGATTCGACGTCACATCTGGATTAAACTGAATCAGATATACACTTATGGTTTCTCTATTATATGCTGAAGGTATATCCACAAACATATGATAGATGCCAATGCTTTTTTTATTGATTGCCTTATGGGCGTTTAGGGAAATTGGTAGATATAAATATATGGTGGGCTTATGGGCGGTATGGTAGGAAGCATGAGAGGATGGATTTCTGGCTGATTTTTTCCCCCAAAATTAACAAGGAAGGTTATTTGAGCTAATGTATTATACACATAAAGAAAAAATAAGACCACTTCCGAGTGATGTACATCAATCATATCGATGGTTTTGAGAAAAAATTGTATCACTTTATAATTGCACAAGAATAAAAAACAGAAATATTTATTATACTCTTTAGACATTGGTTCTTAAAATGTGTTTGAAATTAGAGCAAAGTGTTTTTACAATATTAATTTTAGAATAAGATGTAGATGCAAAATTTTAAATTTTGTTACTAATGGCTCATTGCCATTGTGACCCTCAGACCGACATTTTTTAGAAATGTATTTTAACATATGCTTGCTCAATGTAAAAAATAGCTATAATATTTTTTTTAAATTGAAAGTCATCCAGAATAAATCTAAGAAAATAATATATAATATATCACTTTATACTTATCTTTAAAAATATCCACATTATAATTTTAATACAAATATTTTGCATAATTAATCTAACTTACTAATCTCATACCAAAGCACATAATGCTTTAGAAAAGTACATAAAATTTTAGCACATCTTTGATTCCAGATATTCAGCTAAATATGCCTAAATTATCACTAAATACAATATGATTTTACTATTGTCTTTTACTTAAATTGTAAACAGTTTTTTCTCTAAATTTGTAACCACCAACATTTTATTTAATAAAATTATTTTTAATATACCACAGCTAAATTATTAACATAAAAATAGTTATAAATTAGTAATATTAATTGCTTATGTTTGTAAAATTATTATCGTATTGAAATAAACATTTTATGAAAAAGTGACACTTATTAAATAATATCAGGTGTTTTATGCCTAAATTTATAAAATATATTATTTTATTATTTTATTTAGTTACTATAGCTAATTTTTTATACACCTAACACATTTAATTAAAACATACATATAAAACAGAATAAAAAAAATTAATGCACAGAGGTGTTTCTATATTGCATTAATGAAACCTGCTACATTTTCATTTTTAAAGATTGTCCTAAGAATATTATTATACAAATTCACACCTTCGTACAATATTTCCTGGCCGTACTCGCTTGGTTACACCTATATATCGTTAAATTATCCCAATGTTTAGTATTAAATCTATGTACATCCTAATTTATTACATATACGATAGATATTTTTTAGGTTAGTATATAAAAGTGTATTATATGTATATTATTTTTATTAATTTATTTGGAATGACTTAGAGCTTAAAAAAAAGTGTTACTCCACACCTAGCAAGCTTATATTAATATTGTTCTATTTAATTACTTATATCTATTGAATATTATATTCATGGCTGCAATGCCAGTAATAGCCTGAATTTTGGATGATTTTAAATAAATTTAAAAAAATCTCAAAGTATATAAAATCATATGTATACTACGATAGATATTAGTTTTTCTTAATTTGTCACGTTTTATTGTTATGAAACATTACACTTCTTTTTTTATATCCATGCATGTATCATAAAACATAATCTTCTTCTCAAGTCCAATCGACTAGGACACTATAAATAATCAACATGGCAATTTTGTCACCTTTACGACCCCTCAGACTATCCCTAACGCGAGCGCTTCCACGCCCCAAAGACCATAACAAATTTCTAAACGGCCGTCGTAAACGTCCGTTATTGTCGTTACAAACACACAATATTGTTATGGTTTACTATTAAAACCCAGTAACGCGCCCGGTACTAAACGCTAAAACGTCTTAATTAAACTCATAACGCCTCACAACAAACAACTACGTAGATTTAACCCATCTTTATGGATTAAAAAAATATGATTAAATTAACGATAATCTTCCTAACCGATTTAAATATATCGCTATAAAGATTTGTTGTGTTCTTATGCATTATGTATTTGAATGAATATTTTACTGGACAACGCTGAATATGAGATTATATAAATAAATAAATATAAAACCGCATATTGCTGGGCAAAGCACTTGCTATGTAGCGCTTCCTCTCCACTCCTGGACCCGTTCAATTCCTGCGAGATGCCTTTCATCATGATATATCTCTGTCGATCTCGAGGGGCAGCAAGGACTGTTATAAAATAATCATAAGGGATCCTTGAGAGGGAACCCTCACCGTTGGGGAATTGTTCGGGCTGGGCCATCATAAATCATATGACACGCGATATACGTAAGCGCGAAATCGCGGCTAACTATCGCCGAGATCTTCGAGAGGGTTTATGTATTAAGAATACATGATATCATAAATATAAATAATAACATTAAATAATTATTTATTTATTACACTTTTCAATATGCTCAATATGGGTATATATTTCCACATCAGGAACTTCTAGACCTATAAATTTTTATTCTATTTATTTATGATATTAAGAAAATATTTATTAACTCCTAATTCATACATTTTGATATAATATAAATAGATTACATTGAGTATTGTACAATATTTATATTTAATATCACTTCATGACCTATTCTAGAGCAAGAACGTCACCTCATTATTAGTATAAAATGGATAAGAATGTGCTTCATTGCACAGAAGTGGTAACTAGTTTGGAAGTTCCGTCAGCATATAAAAAAAATACAATAAAATCAATTAAGGAGCTCTAGGTCATTGTACGCTTTGTATAATCATCAAGTAGGCAGTAATATAAAATGTCTGAATAATTTTCTTAGATAACTGTTCATTAAAGAATATAAATAATATCTATTTTTATTCCCCATAAAATTCCTACAAGTTATGCTTGGATATGATTTCCTCGAGTCGCGTCGACGAGTATACTTAGGAAAGCACATCTTAAATCTGCTGGTAAAGAATAAAAACAATCTATAAATACTGATAAAACTTTGTTTTCGTATACAACCTAATTACCAGCGCTTGCTTTCCTGAAAAGTACCGCATGCAAAATATGAGTATTGTACAACTCCCCAATAAGCACAGCTATATGATTTTTAAACACTTCCTGGTAACAGTACTTTTTTAAAATGACTTAAAAATATCTAGCATTGACATGCAGCGGTACAAAAATTTTGCCATTGTAGAGTACGCTCGGGATAAGGATGCCGGTTTGTTATTGTGTGCGTGTACATGTATATGAGAGGGAAAAGCGATGTAGTGTGTCCTTCGTTGTCTCGCTTTCTCTTTTAAGGACAGTCGCTGATTCGTCAACGCTGGTATTCGTCATTAAAGTGTAGTGTGGCACAGAAGTTCGATCTTCTTTAGTGATTTATTTTAAATAATTTTGTGTTGATATTGGTTTAACCCAGATATGCCCACTGTCCCATGGGTAGGTCACTAAACTCGTGCCACTGTTTTTTATTTATAAATAAAATTTCTTGGGCATATCTGGGTTAATTGATATCAAGGCTTCAAAATATACACTGTAAGTTATTCGTTCTCTTACCCGTGGATTAAAATATTTTAATTATTTTTCCATTAATCCGTACGTTGATGGTTTTTTTACACTATTCTCTGTAAGGCTTAAAAAAGTTATTATTCTTATCGTTGCGCCAATGATATTTTTTTAATTTATTCAATGGATTCTAATGATTTAATAGAGTCATCGAGCCATTAAACTATCTGCGAATAATTTATTTCCCCATTTTATATCTTTTTGCTTTTGAAGAATAGCTACTAAAGACATCATTATTTTTTTGACTAGTGAAAGATTTTGAATTTTGCAAGTATTTAATTAATGACATCAATGTCTGGTTTCTTCGATTATATAATATATTTGTAATTGTCCGTTGAAATTTCCAATTTAGCTCAGATCTATGTATGTTAAATAAACATATATTTTCTTTTAAAATTAAAAAAATTAATATTCTGAGCGAAATTGTTTTGAGCCACACAGTTCACGCACACAATAACAAACCGGAATCCTTATCCCGAGCGTACTCTAAAACAATTTTTATCAAATTGTTGTATAACAACATTTGTACAAATTTTATTTTTCAGTGGAAAGATCGGTAACGAGCGTTTCCACTGTGATGGCGACGACACGATTTTATTGCTTTCGACGTGGATATGATTATTGTTTTTTGCGCTCTCATATTGGACAAAATACCGTTTAAATATACTATTATATATTTTGCATAAAATATAATTTCAGAAAATATGTCGTAACGGTGGCCAATTTTTATATTTATTTGTAGCATAGAAAGGATTAACTCGTAGCTATTATTATTTATTAAAGAAATTATATTACGATGTTAAAAAATATATAAAATGCCATTTTTTTCATGTGGTCCGGAATCATTGTTTTCTCAAAATCCGAGTTTGCTTTCGGCGTGCATTTATTTGATAAATAAATTAACCCTAGATTATCAGTTATATCTTTTATAAATATCCGTAGCATATACATATATATTTTCAATAGACATTGCATTAGTGAATTAGTCCCAAATCAAATTACTCCCATAAGATATTCTTAAGTCACCTACCCTATTCTATCGACCTTAGATACATAAACAAATGTATATGAAACACATAACTATATCGATAAAGTATCAAGATAAAAAAGACGTGTGAATGTATATACATTTTTATATGGTCCAGCGGCAGATTGAAAGACATCCGAAGGCTGGCGCCTCATCAGATAAAGAGTCAATAGAAGATGACGAAGCAATAATCGATGTCCTTTATTTCATCCATCACCAGGATTTTGCTACCACTGCACAATGAAACAGGGTCGGCGATATCTTCAATATATCTATAAATTATTAATAATTCTTATCACTATCACAGATCTAGTATAAATATATCTATCTTATGCAATTTTACACTAATTATTTTTAATATTATACTTAGTGTAGATTTATAAAGAATATAGACCACTTTTTCATTATCAATTCGCTCCTTTCAACCAAGCATGACTGGGCATATTCACAAAGAAGTCCTTAGCGCGTCTACCGTATTCATCTCGGCAACATAAAGGCCCGTCTACACCTGACCCGAAACATTGCCTTTATTTTTCAAATGTTAATTTAATGCATTGATATATCTTGTCGCTTGTATTCTATCGAACCTTTCAATGGTTGATTCGCGCATCAACCTTCGAACAGACGTTTAAATAAAAGACCGCTCATTACCGACATGTTCAAAAGAAACATTTGATGTTTCAACATACACACTCTCTCTAATGTTACCGTATATTATATGCCATTTTGAAGTTAGTGGATAAATAATGGTGTAGCTAAAATAATGGTTTCATAATAAAAACTTATTATAAACTTGTTATTTTTCATATATTTTAAGGATATGTAATTTAGAAAAAATGTTCTGTTCCGTTCTCAACGTTTACAGCATTTCTTAAATATGTAAAAATGTGTTTTTTTTTAATGAAGGGAAAATGCTGCTATTTTAAATATAAAACGCAATACTTTTTACCACATAA
Source organism: Plectrocnemia conspersa (assembly GCF_051122295.1). Classification (NCBI taxonomy): domain Eukaryota; kingdom Metazoa; phylum Arthropoda; class Insecta; order Trichoptera; family Polycentropodidae; genus Plectrocnemia; species Plectrocnemia conspersa. The sequence goes on from NW_028277168.1 coordinate 3,968,235, forward strand.
TTTGTTACAAATCTTAAACATTTTTAGCAATGTGCCATTCCTTAATTTAGTATATTATTTTGAGCTCCAACAAATCTCAATTTGACCTCACTTTTACCCATATCCAAACAGTGGCAGTATTAAGTCCCAAGGTATCGAAACACAAAACGATACGGTTGTGCATAAATAAGCAGAGGAAGCTTCTGTCCCTTTATTAATATTCAAAAGGTCTCATTTGCTACGTTTCAGATGGGGTGGTATAAACCCCGTCATATACCCATACTTACTAACAATTCACATTTAGAGAACGATGATACTATATCAATTTGAGGCCAAAGATAAGTTGTACGAGGAGAACGAGAGAGAGAGAGAGAGAGAGAGATAAAGTAATTGATGAATGAAGTGCTCCGTCGCATCATTTAATAACACTATCAACAAATTATGGTTTAATTGCGACCGCAATTTAAAGGCGTGGTACTTAACCCGCACACGACCGTGACTCGGCGGAATTAATGGGGTGCGTCAACGCATCTTCGATTAATAATATATATTTATGCGTTGAACTATATTTTTTGCATTGCTATATGATGCGATTTTTATATATAAATCTTAGAAACGATTGTTTGAAATTAATGATCGTGACTGTTGGGATTTTCTGATCAATTAAATTCACAAAAAATATGATTATTAAATATCTCGTCAATTTATACAAAAAAGTTCACATGAATCAAGAAAAAATGTCAGTCTTTCTCTTAAACTAAAAAAAAATTAAAGATAAAATTTATTAAAAATATTTTTAGTAATTTTAAGACCGGTATTGTTAAATGTAGTTTATACTTAGTTTTTTTGACAATTCGTTAAAGTCATTTGCCGACTATTTTTTTAATTTTTTAAATGAATAATCAATAATATTTGTCACCAAGCAGTGGCGTAGCTAGGGTATGTGTCGCCCAGGGCGATCCTTAAAATTGCCGCCACCCCTCATACATTTTTTGCAGGGTCATAAAATCAGCATTTCTTAAAATAATAAATTGGTTATTATTAAGATCTTGTTATTCGTGGATTTATATATGTTTTAGTGCATTCAGGGTTAAGAACCACACTAGACGATCCCATCGCGAATATGCCGCCCCCAATCAAGTGCCGCCCGGGGCGGTCCGCCCCCTCCGCCCCACCATAGCTACGCCACTGTCACCAAGCTTTGATAGAATTTAGATGTATTTAAGTAATCTTTTAAGTGTGCTAGTATTTTTTTTACTGATTGTGGATTTGCATTATATCGTGAATTCTAGTTTCGCCAATGACATTATTTTTTTAATATTTATTAACAACATTCAAGAACAGTCTAATTGTTTTTTTTATATTTAATTAACTGATTTTAAATTTATGTATAATATAATCTATGCACTTAGAAACGTCTTTTAGCGTGGCATATCAGGGTTAAGTGCTTCAATGTCGTAAATATGACAAGTCGAATAAAAATCCCATCGTTTATATAATTGCCATGTGTGATATCATGATATTAATTGCCGCATCACGATCATGTTTAGATTTATCTTATATAAACAGTCACGAAATGTTTAAGCATATTTCATATTACTCCAATAATAATACCTTTAAAGAGACGTCTTACAACTTTTACGCTTTTTTAATTAATTTAACATAAATACATATTTTATGTTGTGATATATAAAATCAACTCTGTTCCTTGCAATCTTTCTCACTTTCCTCCCCTATAAGTAATCTTGTATCGATATCACCTAAGATACAACCCCAAAGGAATACCATATAATACATTCACTCCATCTAGGCTTTTACCTTTTAAAATAAAAGTACTTCATATTAATAATAATACAAAAAATATTTTGATAATATATATGTATATGTATATGATGTTTTATAAGCAACTGCCACATGATTACGTATATATTATACAATTGATCGTAAATAGAGGGGTGTGAGGACGAACGATCCATGCAAGGGAATTACTCCAAATAGAGATAGACGTTGATGAACTGTCCCGGATGCTGCAAGGAAATAACTTATCCAATTTTGGACTTATGCGTTTCGTTAATTGCAATATATGTTTATGTATAAAAATAGATTCTTATATTATATATTGCACACAAACGTATAATTATGTTTATATAAAAAATGTGTCTCATCACCTGTCGCGGCATTCGGCAACAACAATAACATTTTGTCTCGCTTCGTTGTTAACCATTTTTTTCGTTATTCACATCGGAATAAAAAAAACTGAAAGCATAAAACATCAAACGTGTCTATCGGACACACAAAAAAGGGACACCGCCCTATGTGATAAATTATTAAGCGATAGGAAAACATAAATATCAAAAATATGACAATTACTTCTACGCGGTCTCTTCTGTGTTGTTCTATTTTTTGTGTATCTTGACTATTATTTATAGAAGGTTTTCTAGATGTGGCACGCTTATTAAAAAAGGCTGAAACAGCGTGATACTTTTTTGAGGATAATGTAGTGTATTTTTCTGTATGATTGTGTGCATAGACATTTGAATATGTCGTGTCGTCGCAGGACATAAATATTAACGTTTTGGAAACAACCCTTTAAAACAACAGAGTATTTCGATGCGGTTAAAAAAATGCCGGGTTAAAATAAGCTATAAAAAAGAGACTCACGTGGATATAATAATTTTGTATTCATAAGATAAAACATACACATTAAAACCGATATTATAACAAAACATTAGGCCCGAGATTAATAAACTTAATTATTTTTTATGGTATACTTTAAAGAAAAAAATATATTATTGGTAATGATTTTTTATTATAAATATATTTTATCTTTAAAATATATGAATTTATAGACAAAAATAATTTGGATATCAAATCAAATCAAATAAACAAGCTTATGATATTTTTACACCTTTAGAATAAATTAAACTAAGAATATTATTAGAAATTTAAGTCATTGACATATTATATAGAAAATTAATTTTATTAAGAAGCTATTTACATTTAATATTTTTTTATTGTTATTTGCAAAAATATAAATTAAAAGGTGATATAATTATTATAAAAAATAGTTATTAAAATATATGTATATATTTTAACATGAGTTTTAAGGTCTTAACAAATTAATTTATATTTAGGCAATTGGAAATTTGATCAATAATATAAATCTTACATTACTATAGGCTGTTTTAAGATAAACTAAATTACAGAGGATTCGGTTAATATATTAAGCTATAATATTATAAGGGCAATTTTAGAATTACTAGTAAACTACTACATATTAATTGCTTAGTTCATCTGACCAACCAGAAAAAAAGTTGTGGGTTTATCTGATTTTTAAAATTTTTTAATAATAAATGCAAAAACGATTTTAATTTGATAAAATTCAGTCAATCGCCTAGCAAAATCGACGAAGACTTTCTCAATTTTATCTTGATTTGATTAATGTTTTTTTCAAGACAATAACAGCAGTTTTAAAAGCATCAGCTTGTAATTTAGCAATATACAAATAAAAATATATATAAATAATAATCAATGTATTTATTAATGCACCTTAACTTTAAATATCTACATTTTTTGCAACGATTAAGTCGGTTTATATACATTTAATATAATTGTAGTGATCTTTCTTCAAAAAATTTATTCATCATTATTTTTTTAGTTGAATATATCCCCAAGATTAATTATGGGATTTAGTCACTTCATATATCACATCGAATAGCTACCGAATGTCCTATCCCAGCTACCGAATCCACATTATGTATCACCATATCCGATCTTGTAAAGCTTCTGTTTGTCGTATTTCACGAGGGCCGGGAATGTCACGGGTCCTTTTTTGGGACACAAAGGGTTAACACGACACAACTATGTTTGTCATCTGGTAATTATGGCGCGACATTATTATCATCTTGGTTTAAGATTCCAATCCGAAGGGATGGGAATACCGCATGAATTCTTTGTGTAGTGTTTCGTAACATATGTGTGGCCGTGTCCAGCAGATATCGCATCACGATCTATTTAACATGGTTTGTCAACCATTTAATATAATATTTTAAAAAAAAACATCTCAAAAAATTTTAGCGTGGAACTATAAAAAAGTATATGTGGATAAATTCACACTTTTGCACTATGTTTACAATCAATCGATTATTCATAGAACCCCAATAATCGCCATTATGTATACCATAACTGCCCACATCCATAATCTCCATATGAACAATGAATTCTGTTGTGACTTAGCCCAGTATTGAGATAGTTGTCGACCCCGGTGCCAAGTCCCAGGGCCGACAAAGGGCATCGCGCCGTCCTTTGTCCCTTTTGTGTGTATTGTTACCCCGGCGGGTGGCGCTAGCCCTTCGCGTCCCACTGGGCCGGGCAGGTACCGGGACGCGCCGGGACATTTATTATATAGACGGGACGCATGTGTAATCTCTTTTATTTATTTAATATATCACGAAAATCGACTGGGAACCTATCGACAACCCTAATGATCGTGAGCCTTAACGAAGTCCTATCTATAGCGCGTGGGTATTTATTATTTACGGACTTGACGCAATATTATTATAATTATAATTGCGTAATGTATAAATAGTGAAGAGGTTCATAATTGTATTATTAGCACATAAATTGGAAGACTATTATTTTTAATATATTTTAATTCCGATTCGAGAAAATAACACTATAAAAAATAAAGCGTTTATAAGACATGTGATTTTGAACCAAATAGTAAGCTTACAATTTAGTTCCGATACTGAAAAAATATACTTTTCTGAAAAATAACGTTTTAATTAAAATTAATTAAAACTTCTTTCTGAAAGGATAAGAAAGTTCTGCGTAGAAAATTTTTATATTTTTTTAGTAGAAAATTAATATCATTTACCAATTGTTCCTAATAGCTTTAAGATTGATATTTAGTTCCCGTCCAATTTAAATTGTGAAATTCATGAAATATACCTTTAACCTTTACTCTTATATGTTATGTATATTTTTTGATCAAATCGTCTGTTATAATGTAATAGCTAATGACCTAAGGACTGACCATGACAACTAGCGTTTATTTGAAGAGGTCTGTACTTAAAGGGATAATGATGATGATATTTTTTAATGCATTATTATTTATTAAATTACTTGTAATCAAATGTGTTTTGATATTACTTTTAAAATTAAATGGCCTTCACCTTGACCACTTTATAAATTCGCGACTGTATTAGAGCAATAACTGAGGAAAAATACTGACCCAATAAATACTAAGTCAATTTTCATATATCCATGATGTAATTCTGTAATTTTATTTGTAAAATGTATACCTAAATACCAATTTGACTTATTTAATCGGCTTGAATAAGTGTGATAATAGAGATTTAAGTACTTAATTATTTTTAATAAATATGAAAATCCAAAAATGTAGTTTAACATTGGTCCGTCAGAACAATAAATAATCTAGTATCATGTGTTTTGATATTTTTTTAAATTTAGGTTTCAATACTATTCAAAAATATTATTCCAAAATGTACGAAACATGATGCCAGATATTGATAATTATTGGTTTCTTATCTAATCATGATTCTTGAAGCAGCACTAAAGTCTCGAAGAGAATCAGATTTGTTTGATTATCGGCAAAATCATAGCAAAAAAATATTTTTGATATATATTTGTATTTATATATTAATTTATCAAGAAATGGTAAATTAAAATCTTATTATTTTATATATTTATTTATAATTTAAACCAAGCATAAAAAATGCATTTCCTATTCAATTTACAATCTCTTCTTCTTCTTCTGGTGTCATGTTTGACTCTAGGCGTTGTTTTTGGGAGATTGTTACAATGGTTTCCCATAGAGCTATATATACCATAGTCTTCCATATCGTAATTTGTGGCTACCGCATCGCCACAATAGCTAACTTCTAAGAGTTCGCCCCCATTTGCAACCTGGGACCCGTGTGGTTGTATAAAGAACAATAAATACTATTACACATTCATACAACAGAGATATTGAAATTTTTGCATATGCTTACAGTTTAAAAATCGCTATGCACAAATGTACATAAAATATAAAATCTAGCACATGTAAAATTAAATTATAAAAAAAGGAACATATATTTTTCTGGAAAAAATAAGTTCTTAGGAAGATTTTGCCTCCTGCCAAGATTTTTTTTCGTTTTCTGTTGATGTTGGCTTAATTATGAGCAAAGATTTTAATATCAGATTTAGACATTAAAGACGTTCTTTAGTTGCTTGCAATATCTTATATTAATTTATTATTTTCACCGTAGAAATATTTTAATAGCGTAATAAATGTTTGTTTAATTCTACTTATTAAAGATTTTCAACGTCGTATTAATATTTTTTTATTATTTTCTTATAAGTATCCGATTCCAAACTATCTTTATTATAATTAAAAAATCTTCTTTATTATTCAAATATATTTTTAAAGAACTTTCATTGGCAACAAAGTCTAGCTTTTGTAAAAAAATGTATTAAAGCAATGAGCTGATTATTTATTATTTTTTTGCAAACATTTCTAGTGATAAAGTTGTGATAATTTGCGTGACAACTCTTTTTAGTAGAAAATCAGAAAGTCCTAAGATTCAGGTCCCGGATGCTTCATAAGATTCCCATGTCGTCTGGAAGAAGTACCGTTACACGAAATAGTATGCTTTATCTCTTTCTTCGATGCGTGTGACACCCCTCCCACTTTTTTTTCTAGGGGATCGGCGTCAGTTCTGAATTGTTAAATGAATAAATTTGATTAACTTACAATACCACTAACTTTATTTCGTAATTTTGCTACTTATGTATCTAATTTTTTTAATTTTGCGCAGAATTTCAAAGATATTTTAAATAAATATATTTATTATAGTCATTATTAAATGTGTTCCTACTATTGTTGTTTCCAAAAGCAATATAATATTTGTATTTAAAAAATGAATATTTCTTTAGAAGAGCTGGGTAACACCCCCACGGTATATGGCTGAGAGGCAAATAGTAGTGGATTCTAATTAGAATGTAACGGTAAGCCGTCAAGCTCGATAGGGTATCTTATGCGTCCCGGATCATGATACGGTATAAAAGTCGGGAATTCCCGGGTTGTCACAACACGGAAAGTTGTGAGTTAAATTAGCTTTTCGGCGCAAGTTTACAATTAATATACTAGCTAAGTTAAATAAGTCAAATAATTTAAGGTCTTTGGGAAGAGCTTGAAACGAGGTTTATATTTCTCTTTATAAAATGCATGAGAGAGGCAATGTAAGTTGTAAGTCATGAATATAGTAACTCCATCTATCGATTGCTGTAATTTTTCCATAATTTAATGATGTATAAACCTTTTGCTAAAATATTATTAAATACATAATAATAACAAAATTAAACTGATTTAATTAAAATAATATGAAAATCAAACTCAAACTAGAGTATAGCTTCAATAAAAAATATTTCGCAACTACTTCTCAAACAAGTAATAGAATTGTAAATTGACTAAATCTTTAATTATGATATTGCAATTGAAAATATTATTTTTTCAATTTAATTTATTTTATTCTACATATTATTTAAAAATGTGTTCAACTCAAACTCTTAAAAATTTAGTAAATGATTCGTGTATGTAATAATATTTAATTTGATGATGCAAGTTTGCATATAATTGAGTTGTTTGGTTAAATAATTATCTTGTAAAAAATATTGTTTTGCTATTTATTGTTTCAATAATATGATGCATAAATTTAAAAGCGTATTAGAATCATATGAAAATGTTTTTTTAATGCCTATTAGATGTAGTGACTCTATCTTTTTTATACAATTTAATGCTAAATATAAGTCATTTATCAATCAAAACTGATCTGATTTAATAAAACGATATTAAAATCAATCTTATGCTATAGACTAGCTCGGATAAAAAATATTTTACAACTACTATTCAAACAGTCAATCTGACCAAATCGAATCTCGCGTAACCGAATCGTGATTTTTCTAAAAAATCAGATCAATTAGTTGTTTTTCGGCGGCGCTCCTAAACCCTCTATAGTCCAGACATCCTACTTTGTTACGGACCGCACTCCCCCACTGTGCCTTATAATATTAAGGACAACGGAGAGCATTTATCATAAAGGGCCACGACGAAAAAACACCACAAGTAATTATAAGACATATTTCATTTTAGTTTTTTCTTTCTTTCTTTCTACCTATACTATATAAGTATATAATACATGCCTTCACCCAACAGGTAAGAATTCATAATCGAAATATTACGTATTACTATTAAACATTAGCATATCAAACAGTAATCCATAAAAATAACAACACGCTCTTCGCAGAGTTAATGCTAATTGCAGCAATTTGTTAATTTTTATAAATGTTTAATACGTATTACATACAATGTTTAACATAATGAGCCCTAGGTGAGCACACAGTAAAACCGCGCCTCGTGCACCGACAAAATTGATCTCGGGACTTTCGCAATTAATGTAATCTGCTTGTAGAGCAATTTATATTACGCGCACAGCAATAATATGCATTTATCACAGATTCTCAAAGCTTCGGCATTAGCGTTGGACACCTCATTATATCAATACTAATGACCCGTGTGTGTGAGACACGTGCGAAGACAGGAAACTGTCGGATTACGCACCAGACGCTTTATTACTTCATTAAAACTACTTGTCGGTTTTGTTAAGATGTATCTTATAAGCCTGATACATTAACAAAGAATCTATGCAGCCAAAAATATATGATAATCATAAAAGTATTAAAATATATGATTCTATTACTCACAAGTTCACAGTTAAAACATAGCCATAGCTAACACCCTTATCGCCTTATTTTAATTATATAATATTTTCTCTCCGCTAAGTATTGAACGATCATATTTTATATTTCACACTGAAATTCAAATACTTAATTCTAGTGGCGTAGCTATGGGGGGAGGAGGGGGAGGGCCCGGGCGGCACTTGCTTGGGGGCGGCATATTCGCGATGGGATCATTTAGTGTGGTTCTTAACCCTGAATGCACTAAAATATATATAAATCCACGAATAATAATAACCAATTTAATATTTTAAGAAATGCTGATTTTATGACCCTGCAAAAAATATATGCGGGGGGCGGCAATTTTAAGGATCGCCCTGGGCGGCTATATATTGTATCAAATAAAACTATTTAGCGTATTTTCCTTGATTATCTTGGTTATTATCAACTACATTGATTCAAATCATTTTTTTCTAAACCTTCTCTAACTTTTTTAACTTTTAATTGTGACATGAATTTATCTTCATAGATCAGGTTTTGATAAACCTTATACAATTATAAATCTTCAGGCAATAAATAACTCAAGATTCATCTCCGTCGAAATCTTAGCCCTTTCACCACCGCTCGCGATTTGCATTCGCACGTGTCCAACAGGTGAGTTGACCCGTTGACAATCGCCTCAGAGGTCGCCAACCGGTTCCACGTGAAAGATAAGGGTTTTACGTGCTTTCCCAGCCTGTCGCCCGCGTGCCAACTGGTTCGGAACGACTGCGCCCCGGTCGCGCTTATTGCCGCGTGTAATTATTTGCCCGTGCACTCAACAGGTGTAATCGAAAGGAAGGAAAGCGTATACGGTTAATATATACGCACGCGTTATAATAATTAATAACTATCGGCGTGTGTTTGCTTATAGTTCCTCATCGGGTGACTAAAATGGTAGCTTGCTTATAAAATTAGATTAGTATATTATAAGTATAGAAAATGTTTCAGAGATAAGTGCAATAATATTATTTTAATCTTCTGATATTACATAACAGATGTTAGCACAATAGTGCCATTATTATATTTGAAACATTTTTACTATACTTTTGTACCTATTTTATATATCAAATCTGGTGCTCCTCAATTTAACATTTTTTGACTCTTGTTATAAACAATATTTATGAGTGACTTTCTAATAAAACCACTGCTCTTTTTTATTATTAAATAACTATTTTAATTTCTAAAATAATCATGGAGTGGTAGATAGACTTTGAAATAGAATCTAAGTGCTTAAAAATAGCAAATACACTAAAAGTATGGCAGTAATATTTTCTTGTGTGATTTATTGTGTGAAGTCGATTTACAACTGTAAAGAAATATGTAGATAAACTCTTTATTTACACAAAAAAATATTGTATATTATAAAAGAATACAAAGTTTGTAATAAGTACTAAATAAAATATTTTACCTAGTGATTAATAAAATATCTAAAAATAATTGATGAATTATATAGAATCACAAGAATTTATTTTTAGAAAGATATCTTTTTCTAGGAATTGTAAAAAATATATAGTACTAAACAAATAAAATAAAGACTAATAGAACTGATGTTTTAATAATAATTATTTACACACTTGATTTATGTAAAATATAATTACTAACAAAACTTACAGTCTTTAAAACATTTCAAATATATAGTGACTGTATTGTTAATGAAATATCGCATTGAGATTTTCTCATTTTTTACGATTTTAAATAACATCTTCCAAATTGCGTATTGTCTTAAAATAACTGTCGTCCATAAAACACGAATGCACAGATGTGCATAATTATAACCGCTTTTCACGTTAAAAATTCCCAATGATTCTTTGTGATGCTCGATTTTCGTTGTAAGAACAACATAAATTCATTTTGCATACAACCACGTGTTAAAACCAGTAGTACAGTTGTATTATACATTGTACTGATTTCCATAATTATTTCACGCTACATATATTTTTATTACGGACATGTTGTTTTTCCGCAATACTTTTTATTTTTTTATACATACCCCCAACCTCATTCCATGTAACCAGACAGCTTTCCAATTGACGAAAATCTTACCCTCATTAACCCCAAAGTTACCCTTTGTCGTGTGTGCGTAGCCCTTCCATTATGTCCGGATTATGCAACCGTACCCAAAATGCATATTTTGCTTTCACGGGCCATAACGAAAATTATTAATCTATGCATATGCATAAAATGTACCTATCTATATGCATAATTTAATCAAAAATGGAAAGCTTCGTAGGTATTAATTTGAATAATAGATGTTAACTTGAGCAACCTTGATTTATTTTATGAATCCGTCACAGGTCTGTAGCGTTGCTAAATTGGAGAAAAAATCCATAATGTACATTGTTATAGGAGAAATAAATTTTAGGGCCTATCTAATTAATATAAAAAATACATTATTTTTTTATTGTATCTTATTAAAACACGTGCATATAATACCTATACATTACATATTATAAATGGTAACTCTTAAAGAGCGCAATGAATTGAAATAAGCCATAAAATAATTAATTAATATGCTTCTTGGAGAACCTGAAGAAACATTATCAAATCCGAATATAATAAATACTGATTTAAAATAACTAAAGAATAGTGAGTAATATTATCGAGATTAAGTCATCGTTTAGTGGCCATTTTATTTATGTATGCTTTTAATGGTTTTTGTTTTAAGAATTTGAGGGAGCTCTTAAAAAACAAGATTAGCTTGGATAAACACTGGATTTTATTTTAGTGCAGATCACTCATGTTAAAGAGAAAGATCTCTAATTCCACACTTGTTAGCTAAATTTCTGTTTAATTAATTCATACTAATTAAAAATTGAATATTAATTTAACCAGCACAATTGACAATTGATTATTGATCTGAAAGACTTGGGTTCGAATTCCATATAGATCTTAGTGTTTTTCAGTTAATATCATATCTTGGATATCGGAATTAGTGAGTATTATATAATTTTATTTCCAATCTTTCATTACAAATTAGGTTTACATAGATTTTCCTAATCTTACGGATGGATAAAATCGAGTTGTATTATTTTTTTTCTAATAATGAGCTAGGTACTTGAGCTTATAGATAATATCATAAATGTATTATATATTCAACCTTATTTAAAATACATAAAAAATATTATCTGGTGTAGTGCGCTGCAAACATTGTCACATAATATCATATTTTTAAAATAAAATTGTAGAAATACCAGAAATTCATTATTAGAATTTAGCTATATTTACTAATAAAACCGGTTTACTGAAAACTGATAATGCATGACATAGTTATTCATTCATAAAATATAGTTATTCACGGATATTTCCTATATTATTGTCGGCCAGAGCTAGTAAACCAACAAGACGGTTTTCGTCCACGTCATTCTATAGCCACTAACTACAGCTATGTAAACGCTTCTTCGTATAATTTTTTTTAAAAGTATTTCAGAATAAAAATATATTTATACCCACATGCGCATAAATAAAACCATAGTTTCATAAAAATAAATATTTGGACCTCTAACAAGTCCCTTGAATTTAGCCTGAAAAATGTATGTCATTAAATAAAATACTATTAATTTTTATGAAATCGAAATATTATTATTATTGTAATTCTCAAATTAACCCTTAAAGAAAATCTAAAAGAAAACAGTCTTGAATCTATCCCAAAAATGTTATTTCAGTGAAATAATATCAAAATAAATTTTAACTTTTAGATATATACTTTTAATTTTTTTAGCAAGTGTAGTAAAATTATATGATTTTATATTTTTCATACGTATGAATGTACATTTACATTCATGTATAAATGTTACAGTGAATGTGTGTTTTCACAGTTAAGTCCAATACATTTTCACTAGTGCGAAACGCTTAATTGCTGTTCAAACCCAAACCTAACATTATGAAAGTACTTAAAATAATTACAATTTTAGAACTTTTATTAGATCAAGTGCAAAATACAAACTAAACCAACTTATCTCTAAACCCAACTTGACTTTATTAAAGTTCTAAAAATAATTATATTTTTCAAACTTTCATTAGTTTGTCTGCACGTTGATATTACACTATGTTTTAAAAATATAATAGCTCTCTTTACTGATATTATTACGGATTTCTGATCTAAGAGTTCTGGTCAATGTGTATTCAAATATAATTTTGCTCAATATGAGAGCGTAAAAACAATTATTACTTCTCATAAGTCAAAAATTCACTGATGCCATCGCAGTAGGAACGCTCGATAACAAGCATTACCAGTGATGGCGACGGCACGACTTTATTGCTTTTGACGTAGATTTTTGACTTCTGAGAAGGCATTATTGTTTTTAGCACTCTTCTATTGTTTAAACTTCAGTCTAGATATGCTTCATTTGCTTTTCACTTATTGTCGTAAAATTTTTATAAAAAGTCTAAATATGAATGCTAAATAACCGATCGATTTTACTGCACTGGAACAATTTTATTGCTTTTGCCATGATTTTAAACAGAGATGTCGTTTAAGGGAGGGGGTTCCCTTGAATTTCGCTAGAAAAATGCATTTAATGAAAACAAAATATAAAAACACGATCGCTGACTAGATTACTTCCCTCCCCTCTCCATGTAAACATCAGCGCAAACATTATCGGAAATAAGAGAGTCGCGATCGTGTCCCTTATTCTTACACGAGCTTTTCAAAACCAAGGATGTTTTTTGCGATAGCAATGAAGAACTGAAAAAATATATGTGGGATGACACCATATTTAAAAAAATATATTTATTTGTATAATGGCCATCATGACGCATAGGGAAAACATATCAAGTCATGACGGTCAGTTTGTAATGAAAAATAAAATTTTTTTTTTTAATTATTTATTGTTAAATAATTATGTTCTTTTTACCTTTTTATTTACATAATAAATGACATATATGCATTTTTCTTCCTATCTTTATTTTTATGTTTATATTTTTACTGATTTGCAGATATGCTATTTTAATTGTATTTTTTTATATTTTATTTTGGTCATTTGCATTTTCTTATTTAAAATATATATTTAAACTTGAATTCATCTGTTGTGTTATAATAATAAAATTAGTAAACAAAACATAGAATAATATTCATCTGATTAAATAACAATCACACAATTTCTCATCATCGCACAATGGCGCGCGCCGCGATCGCAGCGCTATCTATTATCGTGCGCGCGAAGCTTCCGCCAGCATTTCCCGGGATTTCCCGAGAGCGAGTCGACACTACTTCTATCTGCGTCGGTGTCACCTCTCCGCGGGCGACCACTTCTTTCCGTTTGTCGTTTTTACGACCGCCGCGACAAAGCGACACTCGCCGTCTCGCTCTGCTGCCGCGACGACTCCGCCCATCTCTCTCTAACGTATCGATCGCGCATATGCCCGTCTCGCTCTGACGGCGATATGCTGTGACCCTCCCGCCGGCGCGGCGATTGTCACGCAGCTTCCGTCTCTCTTTTCTCACAACGGACGATGTCGCGCTGCTTAGACCTAATAATAATAATAATCACGAAACCCCACCCCCATTCCCTGATCCATTTATTCGAATCGATATTTTAAAAGCTCAAAATGGCGGTTGCGTAAATGTCACCAAAACGACTTTGACCACGCATTTTGTTTGTTTTGACTGATTTTTACGGTTCTTTCTCGGACTTTTGCAATTTTTGTCGATTCGCGAGCGTTGTGTGCAACGAGTGTGCGAATGTGGGGCGGCGTCGGAGGAGGGGCGGCGCCGGCGCGGCCTCAGTCGCGGCCCGAGCGCAAAAGGCGCCGCTCGCGTCTCGCGCGCATATCACACACATGACACAGGTCAGTGCCGCACTGCGACCAATGGTTGGTCACTGATAGTGATAAAAAAGTGACTCGAGTGATTGAAATTTATTAAAAAAGTGATGGACGTCCGATGTGATGGTATCAACGAATGCTGACAAGATCGAAAATGTGCGTATAAATTATATATGTTAATGTCGCGCGCAATTAGCGTTAATTTGCGCAAAATTTTCGCGAAAACAGGAGTATTTTCCAACCCTAAAATTAATTAGCGTATATTGATCTAAGACCGGTTCACGTGTACGTTGTACGCTTAATATTATTATTTCTGTTGATAGGTATTATGTTTACTAATTAAAATGTATCAAGAAACTCATATATCACACATTTTGCCTTAATTAAAAACAATACCTACCAAGCAAAATATTATGATGAAAAACAAGTAGATATTCGATAAATATATTTCATTAAAATCTATTCTCTAAATATATTTCTTAAATTTTATGACAATTATAAATTTAATTAATTTAACTGTGCATACAAAAACTTCACTACTTAAAAAAATAAATGTTACAATTAATAGATCATGATCTTATGATTGCATTCTTATGTAAATAACTCGCACTTTATTCTCTACTTATCGCTACTTATCGAAGCATATTATTAAAGGTTACTCAAATGCATCTACATTCTGTCAAAGCTTAAACTGTTGAAAACAAAAACCAAAGCTAAAAAATAGATTTCACTATCTTCTATCAATTTTTTATTATTTTATACATATACAATAAAACACATATTTTAAGTACAAATATTATTAAAATATGTAATCATATTTCCATATACCCAAATAAAAGCTGACAAATGTACAAAATTTTATTTCCTTATGGTTTATGTTATAAATAATAGTGTAATTCATGGATCAATGTATTCTAGCTTCGCTAAAAATCAAACATAAATGAAGCATTGATCTTATGATTGAATTAGTTTAAGAAATAACTAGAAATTAGTTCAAATATGTGTGTCTCAGCAAATGTTAACCGCAATGATGACTCGTAAGCCATCATTCTAAATTTTAATTATAAAATTAAATATGTGAATAATACGCGCTATATCTTATCACTAATTATTTAGGCATATACAAAATATTACTCAAATGCGTCTACATTCTATCAATGCTTAGAGACAATCAATCAGCAAGAAAATATATTTCACTATTTGCTATATATAAAATAAAATAACTATTTTGCGTACATATATAGCTGAATTAAATTAGAGTTATATGTAATTATGATTTATTAATTATAATTTATATATCCAAATAAATGCTGAAAAATGTTTGTGTTTGGTTTGTGTTATAAATAATAGTGTAATTCATAGATCAATGTATACAAATCCACGCTACAAAAAAATAATTAAAAAAATAAACGAGGCACTGATCTTTTGATTGTTAATTATAAATTAGTTAAAATAAGTGTTTTTCGGCAAATGTTAAATTTAATTAAGATGGCTTTTAAGTTTAAGATTTAATAAGTTAATAATACGCATCATTACTTAAGAAAGCATATTTTTAATGTTACTTAAATGCATCTACTCTACATTTTATCAAAGTTTAGCGACAACTGTATTATAGCACTAAAACTGTTGAATACAAGTAGCAAAGCTAGAAAATATATTTCACTATTTGTTATCAATTTTTTATTGTTATATTGTATACAATAAAAAACAAATATTTTCAGTAAAAATATAACCGAATTGAATAGCTTTATATGTAATCATAATATATGTACCCAAATAAAATCTGACATAAGGTTTTATTTTCTTATGGTTTATGTTCTAAATATTATTGTAATTTATAGACCAATATATACAAATCCTTACAACAAAAAAATATAAAATAAATAAAGCATTGATCTACGATTACACTAAAAGCTTTAAAAATAAGTATGTGTGTTTCGGCAATCGCAAAAATATCGCACCTTTTCTATTATTACTTATCAAAACATATATAAAAATATTAAAATTAGTCTACATTCTAATAAAGTTTAGCGACTAATCAATTTTAACATAAACTGTTTCAGCAAAGATGATGATCTATATAATATATTTCTCTATTTGCTTTTATATAATAAAATAACTGTGTTAGAACTTATATTACTAAATTGAATATGTTAGTTACAATGTATATTTCACCTTCTTGTTTGTCCCGGACTATATACCCGAATTAAATTAGGATTACATTTTATATATTAGGTACAAATTATATATGTAAATAAAAGCTGACTAATGTATTATATATATAGATTTTATTTCCTTCTGGTTAATATTATAAATAATAGCGTAATTCATGAATCAATGTTTTTAAATCCTTATGTATTAGAAGCTTTAGAAATAGGTAGAAATACATTGAAATATGTGTGTTTCAGCAAATGTTGAAGTAAGAGAGATGGCTTTTCAGTATTTTATCCGAAATTCTAATTCGTAAACTAAACAAATAAAAAATCGCACTTTATTTTATCTATCACATATATGAAAGATTACTCAAATGCGTCTACATTCTATAATAGTTTAGGAACAGACAATTTTAACACTAAAACTATTTTTGGAAAGATGCTAAGCTTTGAAATATATTTCACTATTTTTTAATATTTTTTATTGTTATATATGATAAATTAAGATTAACTTTTTCATGTCAATTATAATATATAAATATATACTCAAATAAAAGTTTTATGTTATAAATTTATTGTTTATGTTATAAATAATACTGTAATTCCTGGACCAATGTATAAAAATTTTCGCTACATAAAAAATCAAAGAATTGACCTTATGATTACATAATAAATTTTATAAATCGCTAGAAATTGTTTAGAATATGTGTGTTTCGACAAATATTGAAACACTACAGATAGCTCTTAAGTATATTTTTTACTATTCTAATTTAAAAATAAATTAGTTAATAATATGCACTTTCTTCTATCACTAGTTATTGAAGAATATATAAAAGATTACTTAAATTTGTTTAAAAAATTAGCGACAAAGCAATTATAACACTAACTTTTTTCACAAAACGCTAAGCTCGAAAATATAAGTGTCATGTACTTCACTGTTTACAATTATTTTGATTTTTTTTATCAATTTTTGATCCCAGAAAATAGATAATAAATGAAACAGTGCTTTTATTTTTGCATTAAAGCTTCATAAAGTTTGCAAATGTTAAAGTAGAATATTAGATCAATACTTTAAAATAAGAAAAAAAATCATCAAAAGTAATTTTGATAAGTTGATGTTTAGCTGTCGTTTTATCATCAATGACGACAAGTATCGTGTAAATGTTAACATCTTCCTGAAATGTTATTACGTTTGATATTAGTAAGTATCTTTAATAAAAGGTTAGTTAAATTTTGATTAAATGGTAATATTTTAATGGAAAACTATAAAATTAAATAGACCCGTAAAAATCTTATGTAGCATATTTTTATACAAAAACACATATGGCTTTTTGAATACTATTATAGTTATACTGATCGTTTGTCGTAAAGTTACAGGGCATTAATAAGCATTAACTGTTAATACAAACTGTTTCTTTTAAAAGCACCTGACAATTTAAATTGTTGCCATGATAAATTGTTCAAGAATAACTTAACTGTAGATCTTTAGTGTAAAATATATGTAATTTGTTTTATTATCAACTGTCACCAAAATAAAGTAGTTCTTTATAATGGTTACATAACAATAATCGTACTAGAAAATATATTTATTATATACAAAAATTGATTTCTTGTTTGTTTTCTACGCGGATTGGGAAGAAAAATTAATGATCTAAACTTGCAATTTTAATTTATTATGTTACCTTTGTAATTATTTTTCTGAGGCCTTAGTGTATTGACAGATTCCTAATGCTTAACAATGCTTTTGATGAGCATTTTATATATATATATATATACATATATTATAATAATAAAAAAATGATTCAATAATAAAAGCAGTACAACTGTGTGAATTCTGTATTACATATTCTTATCACAACCCTTCAGAAAAATGCTCATCTATAGTTTGCTTTCTAGCTCGTGCTCAGTATATAAAGCAGTCAAGAGTTTTGACCAGCAATTTCCAAAGAAAATATATACCTTTTCTCCCCTAAAAGTACACATATCTATATTTGGCATATAAAAGTTTTTCTACAATATTTCTATAACGATCAAATGAATTTATTCGTGTTGACATTGCCTTAATAAGCGTAATAATTATGCGTCGACCATTACCAAAAAATTTAAGTAACACTTATGCATGAATTGTGTGACATGTAAATGGTTATGTTCGTATACGAGTTTGCGGTCGTTCAGTTTCACCTGCGCGCTAATCAATTATCAACACCTGGTTATTCGTTTATAATTCGGCGATCATTCTTATAATGTGTCAAATTATTACGGTGTTTGTGTATAAACTTCGAGATTTTAGACTTAAATAATGATCGCGATGAATTTGTTAAAACGGTGATTAAAACACTGATGAAATCTTTGTTTACATACAAATATTTTTGATTATTGATGTGATTTTTTCATTTGATTATAATTATGTTGTTTGAAGACGTAATGATAATTTTAAGCTTCTATAACTAATTATATTTATAAATTCTAGAATTATTTAATATTATATAGTAAAATAATAATCGAACTAATTTACATACACTTCTTATCTTATTATACAATATATATAAATCTTTAAGTGTCATGAACTGTTCGTTAAATTATTCGTTAAGCTATTTTTTGTATTGTTCTAATAAATTACTAAGCTTTTTTATAAACGTATTGTAATTTTTCATTTACTTTACAATAAAATGTTTTGGCTTTTTTACATAATTTATTATTGGGATATTAAATATTAATTACAATAACATTGATACACTTATTAACTTTTATTTTTATGAGTTGTTCTTGGTATTGTTCTTATTGCTTTTCTTAATAGATATAATGTTAAATCATATAAGCACTTACTTAATAACACTTTTTAGCATAATTTATATTTTTTTCATGAGTTGTTAATTGTATTAGTCTAATAAATTACTGAGCTTTTTTAAAAAAAAAGTATCTTAATTTTGCGTTTACTTTGTAATACTAGTAAAATAAGTTTCTTAATATAAATAATAACAAACCATCAAACCTTGTATATTATTAAATAAATATAATAAAGTAATATATTCTTCGTAAAAATTGTTCTAATCAATTTTGTACAGTTTTTTTAGATATAATATACTAATTATTTCTTTAATTTACAATACAATGGTTTTTTCAATTAAATTAGTATTATACTTTTGTAGTTAAAATGAATAGTAGATAACTAAACTCTTTTAATAGTTTGTATATAATATGTATTCAAAACTGCAAAGCAAACAATAATTATAAAAAAATAGTTATATACATTATAAATCAAATCTATTTATGCAGCTTATAAAAAAGTTTTATTTATGGCTTTTTTAAAATTAACACTATATTTCAATTTTATATATCTATAACTTTTTTTATTTAACTAATACTTAAAAAAAATTAATAACACACTTACATGCATACCAATAGTTTTAAGCATATGTAGATTTATTTTGTTATATAAACGATACTTTAAAATTTGATACAACAACAAAATTTGCACTTTAGTTGTTTGTATTTATTTAATTGTATAGATAGTTATTTCATTTTATATTTTTTTTTAATTATTTAAAACTAAGCAAATAATCTATGGGTTTAATATTATTTTTTAAGATGCATCTATTTTCGCTATAGGGCTACTTTTAAATGCGCCACATGATGCTTATACAAAAAAATGTTTTTTCCTAAAAAAATATATTGATTTAATCGATATTAATCTCATTAATTGATCAAAATTTAAAAGAGTAAATAAGCAAAGATTGACAATGATCTTTATTTTCTTGCTATTTCATACTAATTTTACTAAGCATTATAATTCATTGTGTATATAAATGTCCGAAGTTAACTATTTTATTTTAGAAATAGGCACACAAGTTAAAAATGAACCAGGTTCAGAATTAAATTGAATAATATTAGTCAATATTATCTATTTTTGTCATTCGTTGAAACACTTATCTACTATTCAACTAAACAACAAAACCGCAATCATCACCCACAGCTATACTGTCATTACGAATACCTTACTTTCATTCGCTTTACGACATTACGCAGTACTAACAGTTACCGACAAAAAGTGTTGTAAAAGCGTTCAAAAAATCAAGCGCAATAAAAATACTGGTTTTGTGGCAACGATGGCACGGTATTCATACACAAGATTCTCCTCCACTATACACGTAGTGTGTATAATAAAACAAAAAATGTAAATCAAATGTCAAACGTGTGTGTAGGAAAGCGAAAATACCAAAACTAGCCGACGGCTGTATTATAATATAATAAAACACGCGAAACGTGAATTAAACGTGTGCTTTCCGAATTACTCCCGATGTCGGCATTTAATTGCGACGATCGTAATTATTTATATGTGCGCATGTGTGTGTGCGTGTGTTTATATGGCCGATAATAAAGTGGGTTTTTGGGGGTCTGCGTTGTGTTATTTTTATTTTTTTGTTCTTTGCTCGAATGATATACGATCGATTTGACGGCGGCGGCGCCGACGTTTCGAAATTTTTAAGAAGACGATCTTTGACCAGTCTCCAGTCTAAAGGCTCGATCTCGACACAATGTCCAGCTAGTGAAATGTTTATGAGGCTCTAATCGATAATCAATTCGTGATTGGCAAATGATTGGATGTTAATAGTGTTATATAGTATATAATGGCGAAAATGTGGCGCGTTTAAAATTGAGGCCATTACGTTTTAGGTAAAATTTATCAAACGTTATTTAATTGGTTATGGTTTTAATTAAAAATACATACATAGAATATGTACCCGTATTTAATTTAATTAAATAAAACATAATAAAATTAAACATAATCTTTTTTTAAATGGTTTAGGTCTTGGATAAATAGTAGTTTTTCAGCAGATTTCTTCAGTTATTTGTAGTACCTAATCAAAATTCAATAATAACATTTTTCTATTTAAATTATAAGAATAAGAAAAATATTTTTGATGTATTTATTTTTTATTTTACATATTCTTATATATTTTTAAATGTCTATTAATTTCTTATATGCTAATTATATACCTACCTAATAATTCAATATAGACAATTTTACAAGAGGTTTTCATTATTTGATAAATATAATAAAAAAAATAAAAAATACTGATCTTATAATATTGGAAAAAATCTTTGAAATAGTAAATAGTTTTATTAAGTAAAAAATTTTTAACCAAAATTAAAAAAAAAATAATAATTAGGTTTTGAAAATATCTTGTAAAATCAAGATAAAATGGTTGATAATAAGTATTGTATTAAAGTTTTATTAAAAAAAATCACGTAGAATAGAATTTAAATATTATTAAAAGTTATTGAAAAGTTAATAATGATGCTTATGAAAAATGCTTAGAAAAGGGTATAACATTTTTAAGAAAACAATCAAAATCACGAGAATAATAAATTTATACTTATTTATTTTTAATTTAGGATGTACTTTAAAAATATTGAAAATCACAGATATATTTATTTAAAAATATAAGGTGGAAAAATAATATGTCTATTTATTTATTCCTATATATTTAGTATTTTTATTTAGATTTATTCATTAAAAATAGTGATTGTTATTTTGTAATTTAAGAGAAAAAATCTTTGGAAATTAAAAATAATAATTATGTATTAAAAATACTTTAATAATATATTATAAAAATGTTTTTTTCGACATTAAAATATTTTTTAATCAAAACTCGATAATATTGCTTAAAATATGTGTTTTTATTTAAAAATTAAAGGAAATAAAAAATATATTTATTACGTAAAAATCTTATGGTATTATTTACAAAAATAATCTATATTATATTAACAGTAAAAAACAATCTAACTATTTATTTATTATATATTATATTTGTATGATTTTTAATATATGCTTATAAATTAAATTTGGTAGTTAGCTTAAATGAAAAAATGAAAAAAAAATTAATTATGGAAATTTATCTTGAAACATTTAACATTAATATAACAAAGTATATTTATAACCATAAAACATCTTAATTAAATATTAATTTTAGTAACATTTCACATTATATAAAAAATACACAGCATATAAAAAATGAATAACTATTATTTCAACCAAGTACTTTATAATTTTCGCTATATTTTTATAGTAATGTTTAACACATTTGTCATTAATAATTTATATATTTAAAAAAATATTAATACTATATTTTTACTAGTGTAAATATAATTTCACTAACTAGTTAAAGTGTATTTATTTATAATTTGACTAGTGAAACTGTATTTATTCACGGCTTGAATGATCCGGAACATTTTGGCCCTTTTAGACACATCTAATGTGACGTCTATTTTTACCTATTTTTTTAACAAAGTTCGCTGATGGCGTATAGGGTTTAACAAATGGCGTTTATAATTATCAGTTCAACCGATTTTATTTTTATAAATTTCACGTCTTTCAAATGACAGTTTAGAGCAACATAAAATTTTACTAGTCAGTTAAACGTATATTTTCACTAGTAGAAATATATTTCTACAGGTGAAAATGTGTTCCGATATGATTTCACTGAAATGCTAATGAAAATGTATTTTTACTAGTATTACAAATTTACTGTAATAATGTAAACATAGCGTTACTATACATAATTTATTAATTGTTAAAAAAAAAAAGTTTAATAATTAAATTGCTTTTTTTTAAATATTTTTTAATAATATATAATGCATTTTTATTATGTAATGGATTTAATAAATTTGTATCTAAAAGAATGAAAAATTATAAAAAATAATAAAAAATAAATCGGAAAAATCTTGATCATGTGTATATTTAGAAAACGAGGTAAAAATATATTTTTAATAAATTTACAGTAGAACTAGTAACCGATTATTTATAATTTTTTAAGGGTTTTGAATATATGTATTGCTTTTACAATTTTGCTCTATTACACTTGAACTTTTTCCATAACTTATTATTGGACCTTATAATATTAATATTATTGATTATTTTTTTTTAAATTACTGAATTATTTTTCAATTTATTTTATTATCTAAAATATATTTTAATTTAAAAATAAGCACAGAATCATTTCACTTTGATATTCTAATATAATATTATATTGTAGATAAATATTTTTTGTGTTACTTTTATGAACTATTTTATTGCACATGTGTATTATATATATATATATATATATATAGGAAAACATTTTAAAATGCCAATACATATTTTATGAAAACATTTCCTAGTTCTCAGATATCATAAAAAAAAATAACCACGCCTTCAATAAAAAACAACAATACTATCCAATTTTTACAAATTAAAATTGCGCAATACAATAGTCTCGTGTTGGCACAATGTGAATACTTGCATTGACCCTTGAACGCTGTTCGTCGAGAGGTCAGCACAATCATATTCTAACATAATGTAATATAAATCAATATACAACCGTATAAAAAAATACCATAACGCTAACATTATAAAAAAATAACTAGTCCAAACCATGAAAATATTTGCATGCTTCACACAATCCTGACCCATAATGTATCTAGGATATTTTTTTGCCACACAACCGGTTTGCCTATATCTGACCTTAATTTTTTACCTCAAGGTCATAGAGCTTCCGACCCTAATAATAGATTCTTCCGGTCTATCCGCACCTTCCGCTCCTTGCATAACCATATTTATATGGTAATATTATGTGCCGACCACACGAACTTATTGTTTTAATCGATACGTGCACGTACGTACATAAATTGTGTTAAACCAGCGATGTAATTAAAATATTATACGGCTATTCATTCATGCATAACAAGCGTTCATGTATATGTAAGATATAAATTTTGAGCCACGATGTTTACGTGATTTCGCACTATTCGTAGGAGTTAAATTTATATCGGATATTTATAAACCGTAATACGTCCTTGACCTAGAGAATAGTAGGTATAGGATTTTTTGATTTTAGTATATTAAAAAAGAATAAGTTAATGTCATTAACTGAAGCTTAATCTTACATGTGATAGTTAAATATTATCGTTAGATATGCGGATGAAGCTTTTACACACATTATATAAAGTGCCTCTAAAGGTTCTCCATATAAATTGCATCTATGTTATAAAAAAATAAACAGTGTGTGTAAGCATTTTACCTGCAAGAACAATTCAATAGGAAATCCGTTAGTAATGATTCGCAATAATTGCAAGTACAAATCGATGCAATGTATTTTAATTGGATATTAATCACATATATATTCTACGCGATATTGCAAAGAAAAATGGTGATAAACGACTTTATATTGCACTATAAAAAAATGTAAAATTCTTCACGCCTGTCGCGTTTGCATAATGGAAATGAATTAAAGGGTCATAACTCTCGAGAATGTTTGTTATGGTAATAACTCGCGAATGTGTTAATTAAAATGCATTTTTCTTTAAGTGTGGTGTGAATAAATAAAATTTTGCTTAATTTAATTATTACTAAATTTGATTAAACAATTAGCTAAGCTTTTAATGATTTGGATGATTATTTTGACCTTTTGGATATACGTATATAGAAATAATTAAATTTATTACCATAAATTTAAATAAAAATAAATTTCTCAACATCATAAGTCTAGTTTTTTAAGATGGCAAACATATATTTATTTGATTAAATTATGATGCTGTTACAAAATATAACAAAAAATAATATTGTTAGTTTATTGTAATAAAAGCTGTATCTAAATTTTATTAAAAAATATAACATAAAATATCGGCTTAACTTAACATTATAATTTTGAGTTAAAAAAATAAGCATACAAAAAAAAAGCTTTATATTTATAAACCAAATTGTGACATTGTATTTTAACTTTTTATTTATTTAACGAATTTTAAATTTATATGTATTTCTAAAAATGGTAATCTTAATTTATGAACAAATTTTTAATATACAATTATGATCTTAAATTAAAAAGAATGAGAGATTAATTTTAAATTTTATTACTGTTTTATAAAAATTAGTCATTGTTTTTATTCCTCATTTAAAGTTCTTTGTTTCCAATTATTGATTGTAATAGACCTCAAATCAAAATGTTTACCATATGTTAATTATATTCTGCAGTATTATTAGAAGTATAATTTTTTTTACCAAAAACCCCACCGTTTTAATGCCGTATTTATCAGATATGCACCCCTACATTTATTTCCTGTAACCATAAATAAATAGTACACATAAAAACAACATTTTGCGACTATATAAGTGATAAAGACAAACTCGCAAAACTTGCTTAAGACTGTTTCAATTAAAAGTTTAATAAAAATATTTGTTGTTATTACCTTGTTTACATCTGAATTTCCATTTGATCTTATACTCAACTTCACATAATTAAAGAAGCTTAGTCTTGTTTCATTCAAGATATCACGACCCTCGTACAGAACGTTAACTTTAACCGCACGTGAAAAAAGCCGCGCCGAAAACAATTAACCGGTCGGCGAGCGAACGCAATCAAACGGCTAAAGTACCTATATGTCAGGATGATCTCCGAAATTGGTCGAAGAGCACACCGTGGTCATCATCACGACTATTATATTATCCCCCGGCATTATGTTAAATTATAATACGCTGGCATTATTATATTAAATTTACATCGCTCTTGTCTCAAAACATTGCCATTATGTAATTATTGTGAATGAGCCACACCGTCGCGCTCGGCGTTTACTTTACATCTTTCCTTTTTCATTATCTTCTTCTACACAATTTTATTTTCGCTTTCATTAAACCTTTTTCGAGACGAATATACTGTCAAGTCCCACTCTGCGGCTTTGGATTTGACCGCAATTATTTTTTTATGTCGGAAACCCGCCCGGACGACGTTAAATCGAAAAAAGTACATTATCTATTTAAATGGCGAACGAATTTGAGTGCGACTTAAATAATTACGAAATAGATATGATAATAGGTTTATGTATATGCAAAAAGTTTATACAAAAAGTTATAATCTAGTTATATATTTAACTGGTCATGGTTTATCTAATCAACAAAATAAAATTAAATAGTAAGTGAAAATAAATCTATTAACGTCGTTATTGCCATATTCATTTTCGAAACCATATTTATATTCTAATTAATGATTAAATAAGTCTCGCAAATTATTAAGAAATGTATTATTAAACACTTGAATAAGTCCATATATTAAATATTTTTAATATGTATTCTAAAACTATATTTAAGTTTATGAAAAAAAATTAAACCATTGTAAATTATAAAAATTATACTCGGAAAGTTATAGGTTAGGGTTACGATAGATCCTAATTTTTTTTAATAAAATAAAATTTATTTAAATCAGGTTATTGAGTTTTTAATAATAAAACCCAACACATTTAAAGCTTTATTGGAAATTACCAATATTTTGTATCAAAAATACAAGACATTAAAATTACATACTAATTGTAAATCTGTCATTATTATTTTTAGATAACTTTGGATCATTCAATATTTAAAGAAGCTTTTAAAATTGAATTTTAATGAGCATTAAAATATATTTAATAATATTTGATTTAAATACCTAGCTTGTATTTATACTGTGAGCTTTTAATAAATTATAATTGTCAATCAACAATAATGGATAAATTGCTCAAATATATGCTTGACCTAATCTGCCATTTATTAAATTAACATTAAATTATCAAATTCGTGTATTTATTTTAATCTAAAAAAATATTATGTTACCTAAAACGAATCATATGTGCATTAAAATAAATATTCTGTGTATTAGCGTTGATGTGGTTTTCACTTTTCAAAGACTATAATTCAGTTTTAGGACTTTCATTAGGTTACTTTTAAGTTGTAACAGCAACTGTTACTATGAAGTTGTATTTTCAACGGTATAAATATAATTTTACTAATATTTTTATTGAAAAAAATGTATTTATTTGATGTATACTACAAATAAAATGTTGCTCATTCTAATATATTTATTGAAAATAGATATATTTATTTTATGCTTATTTTTATTATTGTAATGCACAAGCAATTTATATTATGGAACAAAGTATTATATATTAAATGCACATTTCTCATAAGATAATTCCTTGTTAAATTGAACCCTTGATTTTTTAGATAATGTTGAGAAATTCATTGATTTATTTTTGCTTTGACATATTCCAAAAAGTTTCTTAAATTCATCGTTTCTTATTTACTTCTTAAGTTTTTATTGTATGCGGATTAGTAATCGATTTAAGTCCCTTTCTTATATTTATTTTTAGCTATATTTATATCTTGTAAAATGTTAGAGAAATAGTTTTATAAAAAAATTACACAATTTGATTTTACTTCGTTGCATTAAATCAATGCTATTTATACTTTTACCCCAAATAAATTATAGACTTTAATTTAAATACAATTATAAACATTTTAATTATGTATCAAATATAAATTAAAACATTTTTCGCAAAATTTTAATTTGCTATGATTTATAAACTAAATTTTAGTCACATTTTCTTAAAATATATCCAAGCATGCGGTTATTTTTCACACAAATAAAATGATTACATATATATATTAGAGATGATTTAAAATATTTAATACTTAAAGGTTGTCCATGTACAGTGACGAGTCAAAGAAGTATTAAAAAAAGAAAATAACAGTTTTATTGAATAAGTGATAAAACCCAGACTTGAATCCATAATAAAACGAGTTATGCGTGAGACATAAAAGCGCAACTTAGCTAATGAGTGTGTGACATTAGCAGTCAGGCGAAGGACGAACGGCATCTTCTCACGCTCTTCAAATGTTATATGGCAACTCTACACCCATCGGATCATGGTCGCGGGACCAAAACTCAAAAGTCGTCTTCATTATTAAATTTCACGCCCGTGTAATAATGTGACCGAGGCGCGGTGGGCGTGCCCGCCGGAATGTGAGAGATCTGTAATTATCTCTGATTGGTTCACGAATTAATCAAGTGTTGTTCTTTTTTGTATCCAAGTTCAACTGAGACCCCACCTCCTAGTTAGTAATTAAGCTTGAATCACCTGAACACGACCGTGTCTCCGAGATCGTATCGCTAAAAATGTGATTTAATATTTCTCGCTCACGGTATGAAATTTGGAAGAGATGCGTCACGTTTCTCTTCAAAAATAAAATTAACAAAATATTAACCATTGTATTTTAATTACAATAATGACACAATTAAAACATGTGTTTTAAGAAATACAAACCAAAATGTGATTCATTTCCAATTTTTTTAAATTAACCATAAAGCTACAGAAAATCATATACAATTATGCATGAAGAGTAAAAAAAGTTGGTTTTAATATAAATGATTTGATTTAAAAATTAAAACATATGTAATACAGTGATTAAAAAGATAAGTAGATATAAGAAAAGTTGAGATTGTAAATATAGAAGCGGTGTAAAAAAGTTATTAATTTATAAAAATGTTTCCGTTTTAAATTTGGGTTTTACGAAGACCAAATTTTTGAGTTTCAATCTTTGTTTTGGTTTGTTTATAATTTTGTACCAAATATTATTTTTACTATAAATGCATATGTTCATTTAAATTTTAATTTGTATCAAAACTCATATTTCGTTCAACAAAATAACCCACGTTTTTTGGCTGAAAAGTGAGAATTTTTCATTATTTTTGATTTTAACATTGATTTTTTATAATGCGTTAATATTAAATTATTTGGCCACGTAGCGATTAAATTATTATTTCTGAAGCTCATAATTCCGTCTAAGAACATGACAAGCGTTATTTAATCATGCAGTTAAAAGCTCCGGGATTTGTATCTAAAAATATATTTTTATAAAATGCGATGTATTTAGTCTCTTAGCAAATTGTTTTACAAAGCTTTCCTAAAACTTGCCTTTTAATTTTATTAAAGTCAAATAGAGTATTTAAACCTGAAGTGAGAATTTCTCTAAAACATTAATTTATTTATTAAGCTGTACAATAAGATTTAGTTTTTAATAAAAATATTATTTCTAAAGAAAAATGTAAAAAATTAAGGTTACTTAAACGTGCAAGAAGTTCACCATTTAAGCACTAGATTTAACATTTTTATACTTAAAACTATACGTTTTTTACTATTGTAACTAATTATTCATTACTCTAGCTATGTTTATTTATTATAAAATTTTTAGTGTTATTATTAAATTTAAACATGGTTAAAAAATTTATGATTTTTTTTAAAACTTAGCATTTCATTTTAATAAAATGATATAACTTATACCGGAAGCGAAAAATTCTAGTTTTTATTTAAAAGTTATTGAAAATGACGCTGTTATTTATCTCTGCAAGGATTTGAACCAAATTCTTTATTTAAATGTAATATTTTTTAATAAATGTAATTTATTTATTCGTGCAGCAAAAAAAAATTGCAAATTTAAATTAAAACTTGTCATTTTTTTAAATAAAATGTAGAAGCTTATTTAGCCGATTTATTTAGATTTTTTCATTACTTTATTAAACTGTGTTATGACCTGTACTAAGTTATTTTTAAAACTAATATCTATAAATAAAAACGTTTAATTATTCTTTATTACTAATACATTTCTAGTGAACATTAAAAAAAATCAAAAATATTTATCAGATATTGTACATAATCAATATCAATCGTCGTGTTTCGTACATTTTTTAATAATTAATACAAGATATTATTTTTAAAGAAATTTATATAATTGCATAATTTTACATAATTTCTAATATATAATATATAGATAATTAAATAGATAATTTCTTTGCAAAGTTTGAAATTTTATTTTTTTTTATTTAAGAAAATGACACGTGCTATTTATCTGTACAAGGATTTATACGGAGTACAGATAAATATATATCAACGAGTTTTAAATTTAAGGGTAGTATTATTAAACTATATTTAGTCACTCACTAAGAAATTTAACATTTTTTTTGCGTGACGAAATCAAATTTAATTTTTATTGCAAAATTGCAAAAACATTACTGACACGTTTGGTCGCGTAGCAAGAATTTTTTCAATAAAAAAGCGTTTATGACTAATATTTTGAGAAATAAAATATTTATTATTAATCGCACAGGAAAAACTTTTACAGATTTTTTAATATATCACTAAAATTAGAAATTTTATTGCCTACTTATTTGGCTGCGTAGTGAGAAATACATGACACAAACAAATAATAATTAATGTTGTCTGACATCGTGTTTCGTACAGTTTTAAATATTATTATTAGATTTTATTTTTAAAATATACATAAAAAAATATTTGATCGCGAATAAATACCTATCTTTAGATACATAATTCGTAAAAAAAAATTATCAAGTAAAAGAAAAAAATACATAAAATTTCAATCATTGTCAAAAGATAATTTGTAAAATAAAGGAGAAAAATATGTTATGTAATTTTAAGGAAGTGCGATTTATTGAGTCATTTTTGATAAAGTTTTGTAAATTATTTTATCTTGCAGCAAGAATTTTTATAACTATAATAATTTCATTTTCTTAAATTTAAAAAGTTAGTCGTGATGTTTATCAGAAAATGGGTTTCTATATTTATGAATGCGTTACATCCGAGATATATTTATATTAATCTATGGCAATTTGAGTAGAAGGTATCACATTTTTTTATTTTTATTCGTTTGAAACAGTAAATCAGTTCAGAATACCGTTGTACAACAATATCTATAAATTTACACTTTGAGTTGTGTCACTACTGAGATTGATTTTTGTATGTATTTTAATGTTAATTTGACGCATGGCTTTGATTTTATGCAATATGATTATCTATGACAAGATTGTGAATATCAGTCATTTTTCCATGTGTTTTTTTATATATTTTAAAATGTTCCTCATTAGGCGTAGTCTACTCATAGGATATTTGAACATATGTTACTCCAGCTTTAGTATCACCCTCATTTTAAAATCCTTATTATCATCAATTTAATACACAATATTGGCGATTGTGTTGATTTTTATTGATATTTAACATTTATATTGGAACAATAAAATCTTCAGCTATTTTTATAGATATTATTTTTATACTAGCTGCAGGAACAGTTATGAAGAAAAAATATGATTTTAAAATATCTTTATTTGTATGCCTTATGCTGGAAAAAATAAGATCACATGTATATGCCATGTAGATATATGTCGCAGCTTTTTTATTTGTAATGATCTTCTTTGATTGTTTTCATTACAGCTGTAAAATATATACATAAACATTTGCATCAGAATTACTTCTTTTAAAATATTCGGTTCGATTGCCCCACCATGTATTAAAATGAATATTCTTTATTGTTTTCTATACGCTGTTTATCGATAAAACTATTTTGGTGTGATTTATGATAAATACTAAAACAGTATATTTTTTTATCAATAAAATATGACGTCGTTTCAAAAGCACACGGCTCATATGCATACGCTCATAATTGGCACGAATAAACTTGATGATATATTTCTCAATATAATCATTTAAAATAATAATGGTTGTAATACGTTAAACGTTGTCACAAGACGTTGATTTTATGGTCGAAAAGTCGTTTTGTTATGATAATTTTCGGCCGATTAACATTAATTTATATTCATAGGTGAGCGCGTTTATAAATACATAAACACACGTACACAAACGTGTTGGGAAAAAATAAAATATCTATTTTTCGCAAAGCGACACATCAGATAAATTTTTGAGCAACGCAAGGACCGGTTTTCGGCGTGGGAACTGTGGGCGTGAGCCCAGGGCGATTGTAAATATTTGAATAGAAAAATGATAGGAAAATCGTAAAAATCGACGATGTAGGTGTTGCGAAGACTTCATTCGGACATAATTCATTTACGATGCGACAAGACAAGTTATTGCGGAATGTTTTGTGTAATATGAGTTAAGCGTAAGTTGCTCTCCTCATTTTATCAAAAGCGAGCTTCTTAAACTGCTTATTATCATGTGGATAATTTATGCTAAGAAAATTAAAATACTAAGATATTCATATAAAAATGATTTGGATATGTTTCAAAATATGTATTTTATTAAAAAAATTAATTAACTGTTTACAACTAGTAGAAATACTCGACCTTGCTCAGACTTGTAATTTTAAATTAAGATGTAAAATGATTACAATGATCTTATTAAACACAAATAATAATTTTGTAGTATGCTTTATTTTATATTAATGAAAAAAGCAAGGCGATTAAAATTATACCAGCAACTTATGAAAATAAAGTGCTACCTGTATTTAAAATCTTTTAAAGTTAAAAGACACGTTGCTCCAAATGATTAGCTTTTAACACCGCCAATTAAAATTGTTTCTCAAAGAAATCTATTAGTAATGTTTTTATAATCTGAGTTAAAAAATAATTGTGACTTTAACTTTTAAAACCAATTTGTATTTTCGGCATTCCAAATCATTAAGGTATTTAAATTAACTTTTAAATACGCATTACTGGTTACATACACATGCAAAATTAAATTTCAGAAATAAAAAAAAAATTCTAAGCCTAATTATATGGACGTAAAATATTCTTTAAAATTGAATATATATTGCTTAAATTTATAAAAATACCTTCCTATTGTATTATATTTAATAGCAACTGTATTATATTTTTTTCAACTTAACTAATTCAGAAGCCATTAATTGACGGTTCACAGAAGTATCCTTTCCATTCACTTGGCATAATTACAATTTATTAAAAGCTCAAAAATCGATCCACAGACACAAACGCTTATTCGCCTATTAAATAAATATCTGAGTATTATATCGTTCTAAGGTCTGAAATCATCAGCCGACACGAAGGGCGTGTAATTTATATTTGTTAAAGGGTTCAAAACGCCAAATAACGGGTTCGGATAATTTCGGTCACCGTTTTACTTACAAAAAAAATAATGTCCCTCGCGTGGATGCCATTGCCATCTAACAAAAAAATTAAACGAACCATTAAGGCGAACTATAATTTTCGATACACTAATAAAATGATATTGAAGAAACGGAGAGTTTACGTATTATAATACACGTAGAAAAAAAAGTAAAGAAAGACAAATGACCCGAGCGATAGACGTATAATTTTGAAATTACTGCGCTTGTAAATTTGAAGGTTTCGTACAAATCGAAATGAATTAAGATGATTATGACACACATACACACGCATACGAGCATATGTTGTGAAGGTAAAAATGGAGGTAATAGGCGACATGGTCAAATATTATCATAATACTAAATGATTACGCCGGGCTTAGAATATAGATGAGCTGTTAAGCCAGGAGTACGAAACGAGTTTGGAATTTTAACCCTTCGATGTTTCTTCGGCGGAAATGGTTAATGGGTTCAGAATCGTGCTTAATTTTTGACCTGAAACGGCAAGTTTATTTTTAGGCAATGAGTAAGTTTTGGATCAATCTGTATTCAAACTTTTCTTATAAAAGCAATAATAAAATTCTTCTCTTTCTAGGGCACAATTGACAGCAATTGTAAAAGCATCAGCACACGTTCAAAGTTATTGCTTTGAGAGAAAAAATGATAATAAAGAACGCAAGCCAACTTCATTATATTCACATTAGAGTGTCTCTTCTCTAGATAGATGTACCGCAGGAAAAAATGTCTAAATTGCCATTCTGGGAAACGACACTTTGTTTTAACAATGATGCCACTTTGTGGAAAGAGTTTAGTGGAACGTTTAATGCAATATCATTAGAGGCATGCGAGGAGTTTTTTTTTATAAATTGAAATATTTCAGATGTACAGATTATAAAAAATTAAACATATTTATGTACATTAAACAGGACTATACCCAAATGTGAACCTGATGTTCTATAAATATAATAGAATATAATAGAATATAAAAATGAAGTACCTGTATATAATTTAACAGGACTCTATTTTCTGTAATAGATTTAATAATCGCTTAATAGCCAAAAATACTATAATCAATTAAGAAATCTAGAGTGTATAATATAATGGTTGTAGTAATCTTAAAAGTAGTATTTCTGATAAAAATAATAAATATATATAAGTTTGAATAACACATTTTTCATTGTGTGAATTATTTCATAAAAAATAAAATAACAAAATTTTATTATTAGGATTTTATGAAATTATAAAAAAATAAGTTTATTATTATTTATACAATTTTAAAGATGTTGTGAAAGTGAAATAGTTATTTTTATATTATCTTTTTTTATTTATATATTAATAGTGACTCATAAAATAAATATTGTAGAATAAGATTTTAATTTGAAATATCTAGTGAACCGTGAATTATTTATAAAATGTATAAAAAAATATTATTGGTGAATTAATTATCCTTCTATTTAATTACGATTAAAATTTTGCTAAATAAATACTATGTAGTTTTAATGCATTTTGCATAAAACTTTGCTTGTAAATATAAAAGATAAGTATTGTATATTGACCATTTTAAACCACAGTATTGTTATAAAATGGCAGCTATTCTAAAATTTTAAATATTTATAAGAGTGTACCAGAAATTTTTAAGAAAAAAAATTAGAGATAGACCTGTTCTTTATTAGATTTTATAATAAAATTTAGTGGTTACTATTAGAGTTATATTATTATTTTATAAACATATAGAGAATATGATCAATTCTGATCCACGATATAGATTTAAATTGGCTTGTTTGCCATAACCTTAAATATTTATACCGTCGTTAAAATTGCTAAATAAAAAAATATCATGTAATTAATAAAAAAAAAGTTCATTAAAATATTATAATTAATATTTGCATAAAATTTATTTTATTTTCTTGCAAAAACTGATCTAAGATTAGTTTTGTTTCATTATCTTGTTTTAAATGGTTGCTTTTCCTAAATCTTAAATATGTATAATACTTAAAAAATGCGTAATGAAAGTAAAGAGATATATTCATAAATTAGGTATAAAAAAATAATCTTTCTTAAAGACTGACGTTGTAAATAGATCAGAGAAGCTTATTACATATTCTTATTCATCGCCTTATTTTAGAATGACAGGTATTCCAAAAATTAAAATATTTATAGTACCGTTTTATAAAAATTGTGCGTTTTTTTTAAATAAAATAAAAATTAAAAAATGTTTTTAATATAATTAATATAGTTTTAACACATTAAATACCATGTGAATAAATTCATGCGTTTTGTCTTTTGCATAAAACTTCTTTGAAAAAATGATTTGTGATTCTCTACCATTTTTATTCATCATCTTGTCTTCAACTCCGTGGAAGTAAAAAATATTTATAAATTTTAAAATATATAATTAATATAGCTTGCAACATGTTTCTACATCTTTTACACTTTTTTAAATATTTATTTAAAATAAATGAAGTATTTGCAAAAAATATTAATTGCACTTTATATTCATAGTAATGATTAAAAATCTTTTATAGCTTAAAAATATTATAAATTATTTGATTTTTCGGTAGAAGGATTAAGAATTTTATACGTTGCTTTAGTAATATAATATACATTTTTCGAGCCATCCAAATATAAATAATCAATTATATATAAAACATTGTACACTTGTACAATAAATGTTTAACAGTGTTGTTCCGATGCTTCTACAAGTTCGCGTTGCTGCGGCATCAAATATTCATTTTCCAAGTTTTAATTTATTTTAATTTAATTTTAAATACTGGACTTCTCTTTTATTAGAAACACGAATAAAATAATAAAACATATATATTCATGGTCACTGTAAAGTCGGCTCGATGCACCAGACATGCAACGCGGACGTTTCACAGCGAAATTGCGGCCCTGTCCTAATGGCCGGCTCGCACGCAACAAATTCGCCGCCAATAATTGCCGATTAAATCGCCCTAATGACATTTTGCGCGGCTCTGATTTCGTTTCTTATTTGAATAAAACCACCCAACTTTATACCGACTATTGTCTCGAATTTGCTTGCTTTATCGCACCAGTCACGATACTCGACAAGACATTTTGAGTGACGCAAACTTTGTACGCATATATACGTATATGGTACAAATAAATTTGATTTTAAATTAAAAATAATAAGACTATCTAGACACATTAAAGGACGCTACAGCAGTACGTACTAGCAGCAGCAAGAATAGCACAACATATTGTCGGATATTTTATGTTACATACATTTATAGCGAATACAGATAAAATCGTTAATATGGATTTCTTAGGGGTATATGAACCATAACTCTGCCATACTTAATACGTATTTCTGCAACTGCATTCATAAATACTACTTTGCTTTTATCTTGGAATAAACGAGAGTTAAGTTAAGCTCGTACCAAGTGGAGCTACGCCGAATTGACCGAAACAACCTTCAGATGATACAGAAATTTAACTGTTTTTTTGTAAAAAAAATAATGTCACAAATTGTATGCAATATAAAATAAATCTTCAATTTCAAATTAATAAAAATAAATTCATATTGACTTGTAGCACTCTAAAATGTGATAATAATATTCGCTATCGTCTAACGACGACGATAAGCGGCACATACTTGCTAAATTAATAAAAAAAATTTCAGACATGATTGTACTCTATTTACAGAAAGATTACAAAAATACCAAGAGTCGTTGTGGAGGTGGTCGATCGACAAACAACTACCTTTCAGCATCGCTAAGTGCTACTTTGTGACATTTTTATATCCCCTAGCATTCCGGAATTCTGATACAGTTTAGGTGAATGTGTTTTAAACATAAATACTTTTTTTGATAATTTGAAAGTGACGTTTAAGCAGGAATGGAAATTTTCTGTGCATATAACCAATGCTTACGATAAGGTGTTGAGGATGCTCGGCTTCTATATATGTATATAAATATGTGTTATATATATTGGAGCGTTAAGATACAATTCATTGAATTCTTAGTGTGGCATCTAGAAACTTGCTAAAGGGCGGTGTCGACAATCCGTCAATATTTGGCGACTTTCAGCTGTGAGCTTTAATGCCATAGAGAGTCGCGATCGCGTTCTTTTTTCTTGTCAGCACTTGAAAACGCTTCTCTTGCAAAAGCCATCGAGCTTGTCTAACACAATTATGTATGTTTTCAACGATAGCTATGAGGAGCTGAAAAAAAAATGTGTGGGATTGTACTCATATATTTTAGATGTGCATCATAACTGTTTATTAATTATATTTTTAAAATGTTATGACCCATTGGAAACCTGACAAGTTATGATTGTAAAATTTTCTTATATAGCTTAATAAAAGTAAAAAATATATTACTGATTTTGGTAATATTTGTTGTTTTGCTTTAGTATTTACAGACAGTTCTAGCTTTGCTTTCATTTTAATCTATATAACAAAAAATATATACATGTTTATAATAGTATCCGTCGTAAAAAATAAACAATGGTGTCATAAGAGCCATGTCAGCTCGACGCGGCCTAGAGGCGAAATTTTTCACTACAGCATTGAGAGATAATTTTCGATTTGTTGCGAGTTGTAAATGTTACACTTCAATCACTATAATTTCTATTTTTCACCCGCGGTCATGTGCAGACCGAGCCGCGAGAGCAAAAAAGCCGAAATGGCCATTAATCATATATCACCCAGTCACTTTTGCATCGTCGTGGCTCTTTATCAATGAGACTTCAAAAATGTACATTTAAAACATAACAGTGAAAAATATTGCCATTAACAATATCGACTAACTCAAAATAAGGTTGAAAAAATGTAATACAACACGTTCTAAATAATAAAAAAAAGTCTCGTGTGAAGGTTGCTTAATGATCGCCGGACAAATCGATCATTATTTCACTAAAAATAATTTGACTAAATAAAAAAACGGTTAATTTTCACTATGCGATTTCTAGAGCGCACAGTCATTGATTTAACGGTTTGTTTCTGAACGTGTTATTAACGCTGGAATTAGTGTCAAATTTGTTTTATTGTCGTCTTAATGCGAGCAATTTGCAATTGTTGTTAACAATATCGCCTCTCGGGCGATAATTTGTATTAAAGTATATATTTTTCGGCCTTCGTGTGGCACACATAATCGATTATGTATGCCTAGAAGGTTTATTGTAAATTACCGGTATCGAATTGCTCGTAAAAAACCGTCGTATTAACCGATAGCCAATAATCTGGTGTTAATGAGAACTTATCCGATAGTGAGAGTGTTAAAAGTTCCGTGTGAATATACAATATGCATATTATATATATACAAATGAGTCATAATAAGTACTTATACCACTACATTATTAAGATCAATAAATTTTATTTGAATCTTCCTGGACACGATTTACGGTTTATCCTTCTAGAGCAGTGATGGTGAACCAATGACACGTGTGTCATAATTTCGCTATTATTTAGCGAATTTCTGAGTAGCTAATCAATCACCAAAGATGATCAATTAATTGTAAATATTTTTCGAATTCTCTTGATGAAACTTCTGATGTCAAATCAAATGCTTGGTTGGCCATTATTGCTAGATATGATCTTATAATGGGAGAAGAGTTGATTAAGTTGTGGCAATAAGTACTCCCAGGAACGAAACATGTATGGTTGTTATATAATTATTTCGTGACTTAATCATAATTATGTTAAAAGTTGTATCGGTGACGACAAATGGGCCACACAATACAGTGAGAAAAAATGTGAGATTTTTCGAATTGATTATGGGAGCTATTGAACGTCACATTATCACAATATCCTTCAGGTGTGTCATGGCAGGATTCACATAATTAAATGAATAATGTTAGTTGTAACAATAATAGTAAATCTGCTAAAGCCCTTCGTTTGCAATGTGTTTTTTATTCTGTGAACTGCTGATGTTTAATAATCTGAGGTGGCTTTTCCGATAAAAAGTTGTTTAAGAATTTGTAGAATTTAAGGTATTTCTTGAGGACATAAATCTGGAAAAAAATCCTCAAGTTAATGATCATAAGTGAGTTGAGTCATTAATGTTTCATACATACCTCTCTGTTCATGCTTTTTAAAGTAGTAAATATTTAAAAAATATAACTCTTTTTATACTAGGACTGCAAATTATGGATATTTTTAAATGTGAGTTAGCTAGATTTTTTCAAAGCTCAAAAGGTCCATCATTACTGTTTTTGAATCTAAATGGATAAACA
This sequence comes from Plectrocnemia conspersa, assembly GCF_051122295.1. Taxonomy (NCBI): domain Eukaryota; kingdom Metazoa; phylum Arthropoda; class Insecta; order Trichoptera; family Polycentropodidae; genus Plectrocnemia; species Plectrocnemia conspersa. Next base: position 4,007,817 of record NW_028277168.1, read on the forward strand.
GTAAGTCAATAATCTAAAATCTAGATTATAGATTTTTAAACTTATTTTACTCATCGTCCAAATTTCAAAGACAGAATTTTCATCGCCCACCTTTGGATTACTCTATTTCTATCTATTTTAATATAATAAATTGTAAATGTGGTACAATAGAAAACATTTTTATATTTTATCAAAATATTTGTATAGCTTTTTCAATTTTATAATTTTATATAGCAAGTTTTAAAATAAAACAATATAAAATTAAAATATTAAAATTATTTATTAAAATACATGATTTTTAGAAATATTATAGACATATCAATTAAAAAGAATATTTTTTTGTTTTTTAAATAATTATTTTTTGTTATTTATAGTAATTTATTATATTAAAAATACTACTTTTAATTAATATTTGCTATTTATATTAAATATTTGCTACGTATATATAATCAAATAATCAATGCTACATATAAAAAAAGAATTGCTTTTTATTAAAATAGTATTCGCCATTAAAAAAAATTAAATGCAACCATAAAAATGACTTAGACGTCAACATTTCGCTGTTTATTTAAAAAAATATTCAAGCACACAAAATGTAATAAAAATAATTCCACCAAAATGGTAAAATTGTTTTTTCTAAAAAAATTGTTTTTTTTTCTTTAAAATTTTTTTTTTCTAAAAAATTTTTTTTTTCTAAAAAAATATATTTTTACCAACCAAATGTCACAGAAAGGAAAAAAGATAAAGATATAAATTAAATTATCTTACCTAATACAAAGAAATTAACCTTTAGTAGCAATATAATTAAACTATAAATTCTTGGCGGATTCAAGGTAAAAAAATTTCTAATTACGACAAAAATTTTTAAGTTTTCATAGGTCAATATTTCAGTTAATCTATATTGTAAATGCGATTCTAATTCTTTAGTACATGAAAATGAGTCCAAAACTCATTTGGGAATCTGCATAGAAATTTATTCTTCAAATCGATGTTGGAGTGCTTTCAAACGCTGACAACAAATAAAAACGTCATCATCCTGTTTTTTTACTAAAGAAAGATTCGGAAATTTTTATGTACTAAATTTCGTTTGTACAACAATAGTTTCAACACAAACGCAAAAATAACAGCATTTTTTTTATCAAATTGAGCTCATTTCCTTACATCTGTAAATTTTTTATATAAATCAGACAAATAAGCTATTTCACATTTGCACTTTAATTTTCTCGTAAAGATTAATTTATGTTTAGGTACAAAATAACTCTACAACTTGAGTCAAAAAGATTATAAAATCGTTTAAAACTAGAACCTTCCAACTTCAATGCAAAGCTCTACAAATAGTGAATCAATCTTTTTTATTACGTATTGTAAGGGCGATGCAGGCAATCCCTAAGATTTTCTGTCAATGAATCACACCATTTGGCACTATTTTTTTCAAAAATAAAATAAACCCTTGATTGCCTTCAGTAGCACCTGATATAATTAAATTCAAAAGACTTTTTTCTTCATAAAATATTTAAAAATATTAAAATCAATTATTTAGTAAACAATAATTTTTTTATTTTTTTGTAAATAAAACATTGACTTATCAAGTTTAAAAGAAAAGTAAGGTCATTTTTAATGTATCACATAATTGGATCTTTATGTCTAGAGCCATTTTAAAAGATTCTAAAACTAAATATATTTTATGCGAAAAATATTTACTTTATTATAAATTTAAAACATTTTTGCACAATTTATTTTTAACAAAAATATTTTGGTCCTCTTCTCCATCGCCCTACATGGCTCCTCTATCGCCCATAAAATTCCCCCGGAGCAAGTATTGTTCACTGAGATTCACCTATTGCTACTGATATAGGTAAAAGTATATTTTGTTAGGTTTTTCATGAAATTTTTCTGCGTACACTTTTATAAAACCTTATTTGGCTATTCAGAAGTTATATTATGGTGGCTGTCGAAGGAGTAATTCACTGGATTTTTGCACGGCTACGATCACTGTTATAGATATTACTCGATAGCCAATTAATCGCTCTGGTTTGAAACCATCACATTACAATAGATACACTTTTACTGCTCACTGGTGAAAAGATTTTTAGCTATGGGTATTTCAAGCTGCACCTTAATATAATATTGTACAAAAGATTTCAAGATAGTATAAACTCAAAACAAGCATATTTTTATTTATTACCAAGACTTTATTGCGACCGACGTGCGATATTTTATAGCAAAAAGAAATCCTTCACACTTTATTGCACCAATCTATAATATATATTTAATAATGCATACCTGCATTCATCAAACCTGTTCTAAGCAAACAATTGTGATTGAATGTACTCGTACATCTACGTATCTTATGGTCATCGAACAAAATTTGAAAGAATCATTAATAACGTTCATTCGTAACAAATATCGCAATTACTCGTATCATTATACTGTCAATATTTTGACAAGTACAGATCAGATACAAACGCTGTTACCGATGCGTGTTTGAATTATGACCCCAGTTGTATTTAGAGAACATTACGTAATGTTAACCTTGTAGTACAGCAGCCTCGTTTGTATTGTAGTATTATTATTATTTTTCTGACCACACGTTTATAATTTCTTTCATTGTTGCAGGAATCACAGAACGGCAGGCTGGATCCTCTCAGCTTCTGCAGTCCCGAAGAACGTCCGCTAGTCATGCAGGAACTTTTGAGACTGGGTACTGGTCCAACTGGACCGCCTTCTGTCGCGATGCAGTCTTCCAGAAGAATTAGAGATCACCCCGAACTTCCTCTGGATCCTCGTCTCTTACACCAACTGCGCTTGGAAGCAGAATTCAGGAAGTTGAGCGAGCTGGGCGGTCATCATGCACTGCACGGCTTCAGGAACTACTTAGCAGCCTATCCGCCTGATCTCAACGCTTTCAAGTACTTCAGAGATCAGGGGTTAAAGAGTACAAACGATGTAAATAACGAGTCGAAATATGCTAGTGATTCCATACATAGATATAGTGATAGTAAAACTGTGAAAGATTACGACAAAAAGAGGTCGCATATTGAAGACAATGCTTCTAAAAATGAGACTTCTTCAGCGCTCAAATCTCCCGTGTCCACGCACATATCTAGGAGTACTGTGCCCTTCTCTCAAACGCACAGGAACTATACCAACTCTCAAAATAACCAAAAATCTATATCGACAAACTCTTCGCATTCTCATTCCACTGTTGTCAATTCTTCGCCGCTCAATAGATTACAGAACATGCAGCCGTTCGACTTCAGAAAGATGGGATCTAGTTTGAGCTCCTTCAATAATTCGCATCCGCCTCATTCAGATTATGCTGCTAGTCATTATCACCATCGAAGAAGGCGCTCGTCTGACGTATCGACAGATTCTGCTTCGAATCTGATGAACATGAACATGCCGAATCCACTTCTTCATCTGCCTCCACCTGGCGCTCTACCGCCTACTTCTGTGAGCGCTTCACTGCAAAACTATAACCACTCTGCTGCTGTTGCTGCTGCCGTAGCTGGTAATCAACTAGCTGCTGCAAGTCTCGCAGCATCATTTCCAAACTTCGGTAACCCTTCAGGACATAAATCACCATCTACAACAGCTCCAGATTTCATGAGTGTCGCTGGAAGTAGCGATATCGGCTCAGAAGAAGGTCCATCGGAAGACGATGAAAACGCACTTAATTTAAGTAAAGATGCTGTGCCTAAAGTTAACCGACCTGGAAGACCTCCCGTGAATCCAAAGCCGCTCTCACCAGCAAAGCGTCATTGGGGCTCATCTCAACTACCATTAAACTTAGGGACTCAGTTTATCAATCCAGCCACTGGGAAGAAAAGAGTGCAATGCAATGTTTGCTTAAAAACTTTTTGTGATAAAGGTGCTCTAAAGATCCACTTTTCTGCTGTTCATCTGCGCGAGATGCATAAATGTACTGTAGAAGGTTGCAGCATGATGTTCAGCTCGAGAAGATCAAGGAACCGACACAGTGCCAATCCTAATCCTAAGCTTCATTCTCCTCATTTGCGAAGAAAGATATCACCGCATGATGGAAGAAGCTCTCAACCACATCCAGTGATTCTACCTCCGCACGTTTCTGGATTAGGATTGGGAAATCCAGGGCTGGGATCAATGAATCCCTTTGGACCTTTCCCTCTATTGACACCACCGCCTGAACTCAGATCTCATCATTCTGCATTACCTCATCATGCTTTAGATTATAAACATAGCTTAGATTTAAGTTTCCAACAACGCTACGAGAGAGCTCGAATGCTTCAAAGTCAAGCGCATGAAGAAGCATTAGGCATGAATGTTTCAGGAGTCGATCTTAATCATATGGATGAAGATGGCGACGATGATGACGATGGTATCGTAGTAGTAGCAGGAGACGACGATGATGAAGAACAAGACTATAATTCTGTTAATCATAATGATTCCATTGAAAACGATGAACCTAAAGATCATTTAGATGAAACTAATTCTATACATAATCAAGATCAACCAGAAGATTTTAGCCTCCCTGATAAAAAAAATGAAGAAGTACCAGAAGCTAATATTATAAAAATTGAAAGAATCGAAGAGCCACCAATACCTATAGATATCCCAATCGTGAAAGAAGAATCTTCTCCCTTAATAGCCAGTAAGAGAAAAAGAAAGAATCAAAATCCTATCCGATGTGCCGTTTCAACAACGCAATCGTCTAATATTCAATCAGATAATGATTCTAATGATGCTACCAAATATTCGGAATCGCCACAAGATTTAGCTTTAGATTTAAAACGAATAAAAGTAGAACTGCCAAGTCCGCGTGAAAAAAAAGCACCAGAAGCGAAAGAATGTCCTATAAAGACTGAACCATTTGAAGATGTTGGAAAGAATAGAGAAGAAGAAAGTGAAGCTGAAAATCTTTGCCTTCCAAAGTCTGACTTGAATGCAAATAAAGAGATTTTTAATAAAAAGGTCGTGGAGAATAATAACATTAAGCAAGAAGTCGATCCTGATGAAGATCGAAATTCAAAAAATAAAAGTCCAGCTGAAAGTCATAAGAGTCACGATTCTTTAGATTCAGGTAATGCTCTTCGACGCCTTGAAAGTTTGACTCAAGGTAGTTTCGGTGATTCACCTACCAAGTCCAATTTTAATAGATCTTTAATGAGCGAACGTTTTCCGATAATGAATTTTATCACCCCGGATAATCAAAGTCCTAGTAGATCGCCTGCTTCGTCAATTGGATCTGAGAGTAGTTCGGATGATAGTCAAAATGAAATCTACGGTCATTTTGATAATGGTGTTTTTATCAGCACAATGGATGTGCCGATAGATAAAGATAATCCGAGAAAGTGTACAGCTTGTGGTAAGATATTCCAAAACCATTTTGGTGTTAAGACTCACTATCAAAACGTGCATTTGAAGCTTATGCATAAATGTAACGTGGATGGCTGTAACGCTGCATTTCCTTCCAAAAGAAGCAGAGATAGACACAGTGCCAATTTAAATTTGCATAGAAAGTTACTTTCTACTTCATCGTCCGATAAACCATCGCTGTTTTCAGACAAGTATCCGTTTGCTTCGTTTATCAACAATCCACAGTTACAATCAGAGTTTTTGGCGAGACTATATGCTGAAGGTCAAGGATTGCCTTTCCCCGAGTCCTTCAATCCAGACTTTTCACCTTTGGAGGCGCTCAAAAATATTCCGCTCAAATCAGACGATGCATCTTCAAGAAGCAGCATATTTAATCTTGAAAAATTAAAGTTGCAGCCTTTGCCGAGTTTAACCGATCAAATGATTAACGGAAGAGATATGGTACCACAAGCTGCTCCGTTCATGGTTCCTAATTTCGGTTTACTTCCTAATTTTCCAGCCCTGCCTTTGGGTTTATTGCCGGCTGGTTTAAACGGTTCTTATCCATATAAAAAATCTTACATCGACTCTGAATCTCCAAGATCTAATCCTTCACCAAAAACAAACAAACCCGATGAAGTTGCGCTAGAATCCAATCTAATCTATTGCATAGAAGAAGAAGCTCCAAATCCGGATAACGACGGCAATTTTCCCTGCAGAAATTGCAGTTTACCGTTGAAAGATTTAGCAGCATTGAAAGAGCACTGTGAAAAGGTTCATAGATCGGAATTACACAGATGCAAAATATCCGGATGCTTGAAAGGATTTCTATCGAGGAGCAAAAGGAATGCACACATGGAGAACCAATTTGCCCATGAACATTTACAACAAAGGAGAAGCTCGGGAGAAAATGGGCATTCGTGATAAATTTTACTTTAAAATAAATATACTCATAATCATATAAGACTAAGCGATTTATATAATCGAATGTTTAATTGCATCTTCCATAATAAGTATATGTAATAAAAATAAATAAAATATAATTTCTATTAAGTTGCATTTAGATTTATCTGTAAATATCATATATATATATATATATAATCAATATTTATATAGCGTTAATGACTGTTAATGAGTCAAATTTGATATGTCACTCATCAAATGATATGAAAATATTTTTTTTAATCGTGTATAAAGCCAGTACCTATAATTAATACTCATATATTTATAAACGTGTATCATAACTATCGTTCTGAACGATCTAGTTATATTAAATACATATATGTTATACGATTAATTGAAAATATAAATATTTTATACGCCTAAACTTGTGTGTAACGTTCTTATGTATGTAAATATTTATTTTGTGATTGTGTCTAGGCGAATTCGTTGTTAGTGCAATAAACCAAATATTATTTCTGTTTGGTAACTTTCATTATTATAATTAAAACCTTAAATATATTGTATCGATAAACACTTGCCAATTGTACTACACTAAATTGTCAGTAATTAAATATTATATAAATAATAATGAATTATATAAATGAAACGAAATTGTTGTAGTTATTTTATATAGCTTTAAAAATGTTTAGCTAAAAACAAATTAGTATATCGTGTTCATCATATGTTAAATAGACAATAGTTGCGAAGTCGCAATGTTTTTCAAGTCGAATGTTCATATTTTGCTTATTGAACCATAACCGTACAATGGCGCAATGAAATTTTAATAAGATTAGCAAATAAATATGCAGTATTGTATTGATAATTTAATGTTATACGTAAAGCGATGTATGTATTTATTGTAAATACGGATTATATGAAAATTAAATAATGAAAAAAAGCACATTAAAAGAAATTGTTTTATTTCACACTAAAATATTAGGATTAAATTAAAGAAAATCACTACACTTCAATTATTATAAAATAAGAAATAAATAAAACATAACTTATATGTATTTATCAGTGGCGTGTGGTGACTTTGAAACATGTCATGCGGTTAGGAGGGGGGGGGGGAATAACAACTATATTTTAAAATTTATTTTCTATATTTATAAACATATTATGTATTTATTTTTTGACAATTAATTTTATTCGACGCTCCTTCTTACAATAGTCAGCAATAATCGCATCATATAATATATTGTTTTTCTTTAATTCGTCTAAAAGTTTTTTCGATTAATTTATGCAAGAGCTACTTTTTTAATAATGTGACTGATTCACTTAGAAAATACAATAATCTTATATATAATTGTTCTAAGACGCGCATAACTTTAAACGAAACATTCTCCGTTCAATTCTCTACTCTGTAAATCGTATCGCTTAAATTGCTTAAATCATTATATCCAAATTTTTTCCAGACATTCAGCTTTTGAGAAAATTATAAACATGGCCAACAAAATAATTTTGCTAAATGAGCATATATACAAATCCACTTAATTTTTCATATACTTCACTATTGAAATGTTTTAGTTTTAGATTGTATGTTCAAATGTGATCTAATTTTGGACTATTAATAATAATTTTCTTTTCATTAAACGGAAAACCACTAAAACTTATTTTCAGTAAAGATTCAATTAGGCAATTGCAAAAATTTTCCAGATTAGCATTGCTTTGCTATTTGTTCATATTAGGGATTATGACAAATAACTAATATTTATATGTCGTAAATAATGAAACAAATCTTTCATTAGAGTACAATAAAAATAAATAAAAAATAATAATTGAGACAGTCAATATTAAATTGAAAAAGATTAAAAATATTGCCGAAGAAATAGACAGATTCAAAACGGCGAGCGATTATAAATACGATTACGTGTATAGGCTAGTGCGCATGCGCGACAAATTCCACTCGCGACGAGCATGGCGCACGCGTATTGACTTCACCCGCCCGCTCTTCAGTCCGCATATGCCGTTCTATCGAAGAGTATGTGTGGCCGATTTTCTCAGCATTTGTGTTTCATAATTACGTTAATTAAAAAAATAAATAAATAATAAAAATGCATGCAAAAAAGACATGCGCTGCATCTACCGCATGTGTTGACCGCACGCCATTGGTGTTTATATATATATATATATATATATATATATATATATATATATATGTACATACACAAAATATACAGATATTTTTAGATTAATAAAAAATAAATTAGATTAACTCTTAATCGGTCAATTTTAAATGTTCTTATAGTATTAATAATGTAATCATTAAAAATATTTAATTAGAAAAAAAATTATCATTAAATATATTTTTAAGTCAGTGTTGCAACACCACCTTTATAAGAGAAGACAACTGTAATTATGAAAAAAAATTGGGAGATATGCCTAATAAATCTGTGCATACAACTTATCTAAAAGAAGATTACTCTGAAAAAACATTGAGTCATATTTTATTTAAAGAAAATCTTTTTATTCAGTGTAATTGTTTATGAACATATCCATCAGATTATTAAGAAGTATTTTTTTATAATACAGGAATTAATTTCTTTCTTGTATAATTATATATATATATATATATATATATATATATATATATATATATATATATATATATATATATATATATATATATATATATATATATATATATATATATATATATATATATATATATATTTTATATATATATATTTTATATACAACACGAATTTTAAAGTTTAAAGGTTACTACACTAGTTTACACTGCAATTTAGAATTATTAACTAGCTGCATGATAGTAAATATGCACATAAAAAATAAAAGGTCATAAAACTGCAATAAAATAGATATGTAATTTTATAATCTACATTTTAAAGATATATAATCAATAGCAATTTATCAATTAATAAAATATTTTTTTATTTAATATAAAAAATATAAACATTACATTGGTAATAAGACGTAAAAATAACATTTACATTTAAAAAAAAAGTAATGATAAAAATACATTAATATACATAATTATAGACCAAGTTTTGCGAATTAGAATATTTTTCTAATTTATTGCAAATATTCAATTATTAAATCATAAATCTCTTTATTTATTTAAATATATTATAGTTAATGTTCTGAAAACTGTTTAGCAAGCCTGAAAACGATCAATCATGGTGACGAATAATAAATACAAAGCAACCCATACACGCGTTGATAATTGGTGAAAAAATTACAATAAATGATACGTTATTACACCACGCAGCACAATATACGTAATTTATAAGTAATTATATAGCGATTTCGTTCGTCCAGCTATATAACATAATACCGTTTTTTCCGCTTCTCTTTGTGGATCGTCACCCGTTGAGTGTGACTTGACGTTGATTGATTTTAAAACATTCTGTTCACTTTTTTGTGTGCGCTCGCCGCCGCAGAGACCTTTGAACAAATGTTTTATTAATTATCAAAATATTTGAAGGTCCATTTATTACGAAAATCAAACGGAGCTGCCACGCAAGCATTTTTTTTCTGATTGTGATTTTTCGGCTGCAGAAATAATGTTGTGTGTGTGGAAATGGAGATCGAGGTCGGATTTGATGGATCCTAATTGGAAGTCTTTTAATTTAAATACCAATGGTAATATACACAAAAATATCTCAATTTGTTTAATAATAATACAATTATATTAAAGCTATAAAAAGTTTTATCTTGCTGAAAAAGTCATGCATTTTTGCTATTAAAAAAATTCGATAAATAAAGATATAGCTCAAAAAATATTTAAATTTTTTTTTTTAAATATTTCGTATTTTATTGTATGGTAATAATTTTTTTAATAGCTACATATCATTAAAAAATATTACAGTGGATTTTAAAACAATGCATAATATCGAATATCCTGCTTTTAACAACATACACTGCACCTTTTTGTGGAAGCCGATTAATATTCGGTTCTAAAAAGTGATGCTTTAACTAACACAGGCGCAATAGATTTTGTATTTGTATTCTAATACCCCTTTTGACGAATTTTCTGGTTTCAGTGATCACAACTGAAGGCAAATTTTCACTGAATAAAATTATTCCTGAACGTATCACGATGTTTTCGCAAGTTCGCAAAAACTAAAATGTTAAGAATCCAAACAGGCGAGCGTGACTCGGGTTAACGTAAACTGGAACGCATTCGGCGCGCGTTTTCTTTTAGGTTAATAGGTAATTTTTAAAATATAGCCTTATGAGATAAAAATTACCTGTTTTTTAGGATCAAAGCAACGCTATTTTTATTACAGTGAAATTTTAGTATAGCGAAGCTCACATAACCAAAGAAAAAAAATCGTTATATTGAATGTAAGGAAGATGATATATTTTTATTTTATTTTCATTACTATATTGCTACAGCATCAAAATAATCTCTCACAAGATTGTCAAATCGTTTTCTGTGCATTTTTAAGAGTACTATAATGAACTCGAAAAATTGTTAAAAAAATGTTTTATAAAAAAAGGTTGAGGGTTTGCGAAACACCTGGAATGTCGCTTGTGAACACATCCGACACACGCCAAGGCAAGGACGAACTGAATTCGGTTTAATATTGTGTCAAGTTGTAACGTATTTCTTAAATTCGAATCAAAATATTTCGTTAAACTGAGATCAGTCTTCGTTACAATGAAAATATTTTGTATGAAAGTTTTTCGGGGATAAATTTTTTTATTTGGGTATTTTGAAATCATATATATTTTTATATTCTATGTAATATATTTTCTGACGCAGATTTATTTTTATACTTTTATCACATAAGAATTGAGAAATTAAAAATTAAAAGTAACAATTAAATAAAACAAAATATTGATATTCATTTAAGAACATGTGAAATGGAACAAATATGATAATAGAAAATGGCAAAAACTTTTTGTGGTAGTAATACTCTTTAACATATTTTATTTTTAATATTTATTAATAAAAAATTAAGGCAAAAAAGTAATAATATTGTTAGATAAATAATAACGAGCTAATAATATTGTTTTTTTTCTACAACTGTGGTAACATCAATACGCTTAAAATGTTATATATGCACTATACGCTGTCATTGCATCTTTATATCCTTAATGTTCGCTACGAGGAGCTGGTTGAATTTGTATTATTTAATTTTTATATTTTTTGATTTTTTTACAAAATCTATTTTTCTGGTGTTTTATTTTTAATCTTACTTATTTTATTTGTGCATTGAAATAATACTGTGTATTATTTTACGACAATCGTGACGCATTGGGGTTACTTGATTTAAATTTAATTTAAAGAAATATTTAGTAATATTTATTAGTACAGTTTTAAATATTTTAATTCAATTTAAAGAAACATTCGGTAATATTTATTAGTAAAAAATAAATATCAATTAGAGAAACTTTTTGTTGGAGAATATATTTTAATAGTCAAAATAAATTTAAAAATCATTTAGCTGAAAATTTGCAATTTAATGGTATTATTATAAACAAATGTATTAAAATACTAAAAATGTATTAATTAAAATTGAATTGCTTTGATCTTATTATAATATTTACGACATCATTTTTTCCTTATTTCTTTTTTGAGATGAAAGTGAAGAATTGTTTTGACATAACGCATTCATATAGTTTAGTTTATTAAACAAAAATAAAATCAGTTTTGATGATTACGTCTTCATGCCTACACCACCTCGAGTTTAAATATATAATAAATGCGAAAAAATTAAATATAAAAAATATTTTTTTTTAAATGTGTTGAATACAAATATAGGTAGTTTCGTTTATTCGTTTTATGCTACTGTGTTGTTTCACAAATATTTCGATGTTTTTAAATTTAAAAAAATAGTCCGTTTCATTCTTAACATTCGCAGCATTTTTCAATGATGTACAAAAGTAATATATGTCTCAAAATTAATTATAAAATGCAATATTTTAAAGACAGAAAAAGTTTGTTTTCTAAACAATTTTTGTAATAAATATTTATTTTGCTCGCATTCTCGCTAAAGCATTACTTATACACACTGCAAGCATAACATTTTTGCGAGTTAGGCTTATATGCACTTTCACGTCACACGTACCCTAGCTTAAAAATGGCGTTTACAACTAATGAAAAATACTTATGATGTATTTTTACTTTCCTTATATTCCTAGTATATAAAAAGGTTTCCCGAATTTTTATTTTTATTTGATCCACATGCTAATAATTTCTTTTATATTCCAAAACAATCATTTGAAAACTGTCAAAGTATTTCTTTTTAATATTATTGCAATTTATAGTCCAATAAAACATTTATATGGATCGATTTTTCATCCAACTTTTGTCACTGCTGTTGTGGTTTATGGCCGTGGGACGTTCAGGACAGAATCTTTGGGACAAAAAATATGAAGACAATTTTGTGTGTATGTATGTATATTTTTTTATAATGGTCATTACGCCAGGGCCAGATTTGAGCCCGTGTGGCCCGCGGGCATCACGACATTTCGGCCCGCGTCCAAGGCGCCTCTCTGCACCGCGGTCCAAACACAAGAATTTAACAATATTAACATATCATTTTCTTCGAATACATTATATGCGAGGCAGTCGTGCGACACCTTTGGATCTCGCTCCAGAAGATGGGTGAGCGAATTGTAAGACCTAATTATTTGGGTTAAGAGTTCAAATCTTGCTAAAATCAATTGCATGTAGGTACGAACATACAAATTTTAAACGTATCCAATTCCTCAGCACAGTCATAATTAATTTTACAGTTATGTTAAATATTATAGCAAATACCTTTTATTAATTCATATAACCCATTTTCATTAGATTCGCAACTAATAAAACATACACACATAGGCTATGTCACGAGAAAAATAATGTTTTATTAAAATGTATTTCAAAGTATTAATATACAATTTCAATATCTTAAAAATACAATTTAATATATTTAAAATAAATAAAAATAATACTTAAAATTAAATTAATTTAATAATATTATAGCATATATCAATAAATGAAACTATGCCTGACATGACTTGAATTTTATTTTAATTATACATAACGATATTCATCTATGGGATTAGGGAAATCTAGGAAAACCTAATCTGTGAGGATCCATCAAGATTATATTTATACAATAATCACTAATTCTTATTTCCTAGACACGATGGAAAATATAAAAAAGACACTTGATTCCATATGATTCAAACCCAGGTTTTTAGATATAAGTCATTGACTTATAGCGCTGGTATGTTAAATTATTTGTAGGCATTTTATTAAAGAAAAATCTTTTAAGATCAACGACCCAATTATGAATTTGCATATAAAATTATAAGATTACATATTAATTATTTGAATTAAAGAAATGTAAGTTTCTATAGGAGTGAAATATTTAAAAATTAAAGTTGATAAAAATAATAAATAAATAATCTATTAAAATCAGGCCGTATGTTTGGCGTCACTGTCGGTGACGATATTGTACATTCACCCTCGAGCGTTGTGAGATTAAATTTAACGATAATACGCCACAAACATGAAGTGTTATAAGTGATGCTGCGAGCTTATTGAGCTGATGATCTTACTTAGTCTCCTTAGCAATCTAAATTCAACATAAAATATAATAATAATACGGTTAGACTGGACAATCGCACAATATGTGATTCCACCTATACACGTTCCGCATAATATAAAATATACAAAAAAAAAAAACAACAACAAGAAAACATTGTGCGTGTCATTTAACATATTTTCAACTAGCCTTAAGCAAGATGGCAATTTCGATACGAAATGTGCGTCAATTTAAGAAATACTTTACACACAGATACACACGTGGTTATCGTGTATGTGTAAATTTATTCACTTTTGGAATTTGGTTCGGAATGTCGGACAAAATATCACGTATTGCTATGGGGAATTTACGGGGAATATTTTCACATGGTTATGCTGTCAGCTATAGGCTACGTTTCGTCAAATGCCATTATATCGCCGATTCCTCAATTTTTAGCTAAACCAGACCATTTTAGTCGGGATCGGTAGCGTTGATTATGCGTAGAGGAATTTTATATAGAATGCGGGATTCATCGAAAATATTCGCCAATTTGGTAGAATTGCTGCAAAATATTCCTGCGGTAATTGATTGAAATAGACAGTTGTTGTTTTATTATGTTTATTCGACATAGTTACAGTTATTGCCTCTACATCAGCGATTCTCAACCTTACTACAAGTGGGGCGCTAGTATATTTAAAAACAAAATTAAAACTTTGTTGAAGGTCAAATAAAAGAAAATGTATAATTAAAAAAAATATTTATATATATTTAAAATAAGAATACAGTTTATAATTACATATTACCGATAAATAATTTATTAAATTTATTATTTAAGTTTTCACTGTTTGTTGTAAAATCAATAAAAGTTTTCTCTTCAGAAGTCGAGAGACCTTGTGGAACATTGTGATATGGGTCCCTAACCTACTCGTAACTTGCTAGAAATTTTTCTTCAGCAAAAAAGTATTTTTTTAATTTTTTTGCTAGCATGCTTAGATGTTTGTTTATAGCTAATAAAATCACGTTTATATATATATATACTTCTTCGGTTTTATACGTCTTTACAAATTCATTTTTATTAGGAAACATTTCCAATTTCTTTTCTTTTAAATTTCTAAGCCACAAATCCAATTTTCTACAAAAAGCATTGACTTTATCATTTGTTTCCAAAATATATGTACTTGTTCCTTGAAGTTGAAGATTCAAGACATTTAACTTCTCAAATATATCGACTTAATAACCCAATTTCATAATAAATACAGTATCTCGAAACATCACGGTTTCTTGTCGATTTTCTTCTTCCAGAAAAATACAGATTTCTTCTCTAAATTCAAGAACACGTTTCAAAAACTTTCCACGTGATAACCATCTAGCTTCGCAATAAAAAAGTAATGCTGTATGTACTGATCCAATATCTTTACAAAGTTCAGAAAACATTCTTGATTTTAAAGGTCTCGTTTTCATATAATTTACAACAGTTACAACTGTAGATAACACGATATTTAAACCAGTACTCATTTCTTTCGACGCCAGTGCCTTTCTGTGGATCATGCAATGTGTCCAGATACACTGTGAAGAATTTTGTTTTACTAGTGTTTGCATGCTTTGAAATCTTCCAGACATTGAACGAGCACCATCGGTATAGTGCTAGACACCCAAGAATGCCGATTGCATTAGTGTGCGTCACCGGGTGATTAAAAAATGTTTACATTTTTTGTTATTAATTAATTTTGTGTTTGTTTTTTTAGTATTATTATTTACAAATTTTTTAGTATTTTTTTACAAATCCTAGTTTTTTTCGGAGAACCTAAAGCCGCACGTGTTCCGTTATTTTTAAATTCCCGAACAATTGCTTGTATCCTTCTGACCGACAGCTTTGTCGCTTCGGCTACCTGGTCCATAATAGGTACAACCTAAAAATACACATATTGCTTTATTTACAAATATTTTGACAAGTGTATTATTTTAAATAATTAAATATTACATATTCCAACACAATTTTCCCATTCAATATTCGCCTCGTTTATAAAATTATTCAAGATGGTAAATAAAGCAGTTGATGTTGCCCTTTGCTGTATCGGTTTGCAAAAAAGTGTTACTTCTACAGCTGATACACCATCACAAAAAACGTACATAGGCTATCAAATGAGCATCTTTATTGTTATCAGTTGCTTCATCAAGTTGAATTGAAAACAATTTTCCACGCAATTTTGCAAAAAGCTGGTGCTGTACATCTTCAGCCATGTCACCAAAATGTCGAGCAACTGTATCATTGGAAAGTGGAATAGATTTTAATATTTTCGCAAAATTTTCTCCGAACATGGTTTCTACAATTTCAATTGCAGCTGGCAAAATTAGCTCTTCACCAATAATGTGAGGTTTCTTGCATCTGGCTATTTGATACGAAACTTTGTAAGAAGCAAGTAAAGCTTGTTCATTCACAGACAAAGGGTTTTTAAAAACTAATTTTTGCTTCTCATATGATTTTAATTTTGCTTCTCATATGATTTTATGACACTATAATTTTCGATAGATCAAAAGGGGGGGGGGGCAAGAATATTTACGTTGGTAAACTGGGTCGCAATAACAGAAAGGTTGAGAAGCGCTGCTCTACATATATAAAACATTCATATACTAACATAATTTTATTATATAATAACATATGTTTTATTTTGTTTTTCGGCCTAATTCGTGGCTAGAAAGGGACTCCATTAGACTATCAACGCAGCAGATAAGAACTTACCTCCACTACACTGTCGCTGCCACAACTACAAAACCTCTGCGGATCTTTCACTGACATCATACCTCCGCCAGCTTTTCCACCACCGCTCGAAGAATAACGATTTGTCACAATATGTAATGGTTACTAATAAATTATTACTAGTTCCAAACGACGTCTTTTCGGCTGCGAAGTCTCCCCTCTTAGGGTTAAAAAACCTTAAGCTAACATCAGTAAAACGCGCCACGGAAAACTGCTTACGAAGCATATAGCGTGTCATCTAAGTCATCGTTTTCAGGAAGATAAAGATTATCCATTAAAAAATTCCTCACTCCGTGGGCACAACATGGAAGCTGCAGTCTCAGAATGCTTCGATGAGGGGCCTTCTCAAGAGGATGTCTTAATTGGGGCACGACTAAATAAAGGCAAAAGTTCAAAGAGTTTTCAATTGAAATGCCTGTTAAGAAGGCACTGAAATATTAGCCTCCTAAACGGTTTTTAAAGTCATGCTGGCAAGTCAACGGTTAAAAAAAACAACGTTAGGCCAAGAAAAATAAAGTGTGTTGTCATGTGACCCAAGATCAACTATTTGGCAAATGTACTTTAATTAAGACAAAATATTTAGTTCACTTTTTGTTTTAGGCAAAAATATTGAAGGTACCTTCGGTTGGTCATTACATTTAGTAATACAATTATTTTAAAATATTACTAGTATTTTATATTGAGATAAGAATGATTTAACAAATAAAATTTGGTTGTGTTAATAGCAAAGATTTAGTTAATCTTGGTATTTTATGAAAATAACATAAATTAAACAAAATTTAGTGTCCGCCGAAGAGGACGCCGCGTGCCCCCGGATTCGAATTGTTTATATGTTAATGTTAGCCGGGGGGTAATAAATAGGCTCAAGGACCGTCATAAATCCGGATTGGCCGAGCAGGACGAGCGTAGAGGTCCTTTCGGACCCGCAGCCATTTGTCCTCCGTCTCGTTTTATTCAGATTTCGAGTAATTTAAGCGGCTCATTTACAAATCTAACCACCGGCCGCAGATGCCAATTTATTTTATGGACACCTCATAAATGGAACAAGACGCTATTTCTATAACCTGGCGAGACATATCACCAAATATAATTATTCAGATTTGATAATATGGTAATTCTTGCTTAAGAAAAAATCTGATCAATCATAATCAAATTAATATACGCAATCAGTTATGATTCAAGAATCCCTTGTCGCATTCATGGGAAAGTGTTTTATCATTAGCGGCAAACTAATTGTCAATTTTCGCGGATGAAAAAACGAAAGTATGATCGCTTCTTTGTGCTTTTGACAACGTGCTGGCAAAAAAGTGAGGTAATTTGCAGGTCTCGTGCGACCCGGGAGAGAGAGCAATTTTTTCGTGATTCATCACACAAAGACGTTGGACTTCTCGCCGCGGGCTTCAAGCTCGTGTGTCATTACGAAAGTGCTTTTGTAATGACAACGAAGCTCGTTACGGAGTCATTAAGAGTTTGACGTCGGCAGAATCGATAAGTATAGCGGAGGTGGCAAAAAATAGTTTGACAAGCAATTTTTAAGTGAATTTTGAAGTGAATGATCCTTTAAAAGCTTTTGGTGTAATTTGTTAACACACGTTAATATTCAACCCTTTTAACCCTACAAAGAGAATTTCTGCAATAGTTAATATAATTTAATCGTTACTGTAATGTAACGAAAGTGTTTGTCTACATTATAGCTAATAATTGATTTAATATATTTTTACAAATGTGTCAAATCTCTCATACGTTTCCTTTAAATAACCTTGGACAAATGGGATATTATTTTGTACAATCCTTTTAATAATGCAAAAGTGTCTAATAGATGGCCATTTTTAAGTGACCGAATAATAAATTGCTTGCAATAATACCATGAAAATTCGTTTAACGTCGGCAAACTACGACCCACTGTTTATTTTAATCCAACCTGCAAGCTATGCTCAGATATTACATTTTTAATTTTTTTAAATTTTTAATTTGTCATGTTAAGAAGCTGTGAGATATAAGCGTATGTGGTGCTCCTATTGCTTTGCATTCCACCGTGCCGTTACTTAGTACTTGATATAAAGAGCACTAAATGATATATAAAATATCGAAAAAACCATATTGACTTTTTAGGATTATTTTTTTAAATCCTATACCAAAATATATATAATGAATAAATCTCTCTAAAAAGTTAAATAGTTTATCTGAAAGTTCTAGTAATATTTTCATTTTTAATCCATGCATAATTCCTCGTCTTTTTGCGATATGGAACATCAGCCGATTTTTACAGCAATTATAAAAAATGGCACCTATCGAGTCTATCATTTTTTATTGATCCCAAATCCGCGGGTTTATGATTAAATTGGCAAAAATTTGGATCACGCAAAGTCTCCGAGGCGGTCCTTATTCAAATGAGTCCCAAAAAGCACAACATCGGCTTATCTGCATTCGAAACAATGCAGCTGCTATTGGTAATGATACAAAAGGGAATAATAATAGGTACGCCTTATACAAGTATACAATTAATACTTAAGCTAACCCTATGTCTGCATATGTTTTAATGTTTATATTACTAAAAATATATTTCTTATTTTATTTTTTTAAAGAAATCATTTTCCAAGTATTCTGATATTTATTTATAAAAGTCTGCCATAGCACGCATGCCATTATTTGCACATAATTATTATGGAATCGGTAGCGATCAGGGATCATTCCAGATAGACAGTGCAAATTGGCGGCTGGCCTAATTTTCGGTGGCGCACGCGAGTATTTATGTGCAATTTGAAAGTCAAAGATTTTGGCGAAAAATTCGCCTGTCCTCGGGCGACCGTGCGCTACCGTCCTATTATCCTTCAAATGTTTTCTGAATAAATTACAATTTGCATATAAAACACGATACACAAATAACGCTTCTCGGCGTAAGCGGGTATATAATATACATATCCATTTTTCACATGATATTAAATTTTGTGAGAAGAAGCTAAAGCTATAAAATAATACTAATTAAAACACAGATTACAAATATCATCTGCGTTGAAAAAATAGTTTATTTAACGAAATTAAATTATAAAGACACTCATCATTATTTATTTAAATAAATTAAACCATAAAAAATATTTTCAAGACAACAATTTGCGAAACGTAGTTTGAGAATCGTTAAAATTTTTTTTTTAAATATATTTGTTGAATAATTTATGAAAAAAAATATTTACTACAACTCAACGTTTAACCCGCAACTCAGTTTAAGAACCACTCAAAAATAAATTAAAGTATAAAGAAATAACATTTTTATTTCTAGTTCAAAATTAACTATTTTCCTAAAAATATTTTTCATTATATAATATAAAAGTATTAAGTTATAACTATTTCAGTAAAATCATTTTTACTAAAATATTTCACAAAATAATTTTTGAGAACCATTAAAAAATTTTTATTTAAATTTATTTTTTATAATTGTAAATGTATTTATAATAATATTTTTCTCAAGTGAATTATTTTAGTATAATATTACTATATTGGAAGACAAAAGTTTCAAAACTTTTAACTCGCTCGCGAACGCTCGTTACCGAGCGTTCCCACTGCAACGGCGCCAAAACGATTTTATTGCCTTTGACGTGAATTTTTGACTTCTGAGAAGTGATATTTGTTTTTGCGCCTTTCTATTGACCAAATTCAGTTTCAATACAATGATAAATACTCTCATATCAGAAGTCTGTGGTAATATTGATAAGAATAGCTATCATATTTTTAAAATATAGTGTAAAATAAATAAGTATATAAAGTATATGGAGAAATTTGCAAGATGACCTTTTGATGAGATTTTGGACTTGACCTAATGAAAGTCCAAAAATTTTGGTTAGTCTTAAAGCTCTCATTAGGTCATGTTGAGTTTGGTTAATTAGTGTAGGTTAGGTTTGTGTTTGAGCAGCATATGTAGATACGTTTCGCAACTGTGAAATTGATTTAAAACAGCATATAATTTCTCCAGAATCAATCAATTAAATTAATAAATGTATATATTACTACAGTCCGTCCAAGATATGAACGCTCATCGTCACAGTATTGGTGAGAAAATATAATGTGAAATTATAAATGCAATTTTTTTTTTTTTTTTGAGGAAAGTGTAAAATATCACTTTTTACTTATTTTGTTTATTTACATACATATTTAACTCAAAAACATGAGAGCAGTTTTGGTATCACTCTCCAGGTTGAATATCTGTTAAATATAATATTTAAAAAAATACCAATAGAATATTACAGGATTTTTTTTATTGATTACAAAATACCACAATATAATAAAAATTTATAATAAAAATATAACACATTATAATTTTCAGTTTAATTTTCAACTTATGGTCACTCTATTCTTAAAACAACCCTGATTTAGCATTTTTATAACGTTTTCCTATCGGTGTAAACAAATTCGCGGAAAATTGTATGTATGCATGCACCCTTATTTCCAACACAACGATGATGAGCGCTAACATCTTGGATGGACTATACATATGGTAAAGTTGAAATCATATAATTTTACTACCACCTGCCAGATAAATTATATTTTCACTGGTAAGAATGTATTCTGATATGATTTCACTGGGGATCCGACATAGCCGCGCAATACAATCCCGTGCAATACAACCCCGACATTGCCGCGACGATAAAGCCGCGCCGACATTACCGCGCAAATCAAAATTATAAAATTGAATAAAATGAAAGAAAATGATTTTTTTTTAATCTAATTATTTTGTTTTGTGGACAGCTCTATCACTAGTGATTCGCTTTTTGAACAGTAAGTCATAAATTGGATGATGCTGGACAGTTACAAAATATAATGAAATGAAAATAAATCAATACAATATGATTAAAAAAAGGTTAGGTTGTTTGGTTCTACAGTGAAAGTCGGTGAGAGCGGTAGCGAGACGCCTCTTTTTTCCTATATATATATTTGTAATTATTAATAAATAAAAACCATGTTATAAAATTAATTTTGTTTTGACTTTGCGCGGCTATGACGGCGCGGCTTAGTCGGCGCGGGATTGTCCTGCACGGCTTTGTCGGGGTGCCGATTTCACTGAAATGGCTTATTTTAAAAAAAATTTTTGGGATAGAATCAAGAATGTTTTTTTTTAGATTTTTTCGAGGGATACCTGATAATTTCCGGTTTAGATGCAGGGACGTCACTTTAGCTATTTCTAGGTAGGGGGGAGGGTCAGAAGTTGACCAGTCAATGATCGTTTTTTTAATATTTTAAATTCATTAAGATTCAGAGTTCAGTTAAACCTCGATATTATGGACTAACGCGGGTGAGGGTTGTCCATTAAATCCGAAAATCCGTTATATATAAGTAGGCTTTCCAAATGTGTTTTTAGTAAAAATAAAATGGCACAATACAATGTCAGTGAAGTTTCCATAAATGGATTGAAAATAATATGTGATTTTAAACAATGATAAGGTATGTATAAAACTTTATCTCATAGAAAAAATTCTATCAAATTAAAATAAATTAACAAAATTTTTTTGAAAAAATTTACTCTATTTGTATGTAGGTATAAAAATAGAAGTATCTACGTAAAGATATGCGATAATCATTAACAGAATATTGTTTACAAACAGGTGACATTTGGATTTAAACATGTACATCTTGTCTGTTAAATCCATGGTTTTAATGCACTTCATTAAATGATATGCATTTTGCACATAATGCACAAATGCACATAACTGCCATCTACAAATGACGTCCCTGATCACACGTCAAGATAGAAAGTGGTTCCGAAAACGTTAATTTATATATGATTTGGATGATTTATTAAAATATTTATTAATGAGTCACCTCTTATCACATCGTGCCTTGATTTTTTTTAGTTTTTAGTACACACGGTAGCTATGTGTCAATTTTTTTTAAGTGGTCAAGAACTGTTAATAACATTATTAGCGCATGAAATTTGTGATAGCCTTTAAATTGTCTCGACATCAGCTTACTTCTTCATATTCAAAGCGTTTGTCCATAACCCGTAATTTTAGAAAGCACGTTTTTTTATGATGATGATATTTTTTATATTTAATTTAATAGCCTGGATTAAAGCAAAATTACTATCAAAACTGATCCTGTATAGAAATGCATTACTTATGTTATTAATAAGTCTATTTATATTTTTTTTAAAAACTTGAAGAAGTGATAAAACTAGCGCAACAGGTGCAAATGGATGTCATTTAGCTCTTTGATTCGTCACGAGCGACAAGCCAGAAACCAAATATCGCATGACGAGACAATAGACGCGTGCTTGGAGATGATGAGGGCACGCGACGGTCTACAGCAGACCCTCAGACCGACAGCTGCTCGAAGCAGATGATCTAAGCACGATAGTGACCGACACATGCGTGATCAATGAACAATATGTTCGGCGGGGAACAAACGATAAAACATCCCTTTTAACAGCAATAAAAAAAATAATAAAAATCCAAATCACGTAATACGCCTCTGTCGAAAATTTCACTGAATTTTATTTTTATTTTGAAGTAGCAAATCACAGTTAGATAAATATTAATAGGCGTGGCTATATGAGCTGTGATTGGTTGAAAGTGTCACTGTGGCTCGGCGACATTTACGATTGGACCGCACATCATTGGCTACTCCCATAGCTAAAATCGAATAAGGTCTATATACGCTCGATATTATTAATATTAATAATACATAAATATTGAGTCACTAAAAAAAATTAAAAATATTTTAATTTAATTTAAAATAAAGATAATTTTTTTATCATAAACGATGGAATTTAGTATACAACTATTGTAGATACATAAATGTGATATAAGAATAATATTAAAGATTTATTTAGTTTTTATAGTTACATAAGAAGTTGGTAATGTAACTTAAATTAATATAAAAAAAACTTGGTGCTTGTTCTCTTGCAGTTTTTCATTATAAATTAGATTGATTTGATTTGAAAGGAAAAAGCAAATGTCTATAATTCGATAAATGTTTATCTTATACCTATGGCTATCTAGTAGAAAACAAAAAAAAATAGCTAAGATATAGCTAATTTGATTGGTCGAAAAACCAAACCATATTAGCATTTACGGCTGATCGTATAAATAGGTACATACTTACACATATAACCACAGTTGCAAAAGTTGCGAGAATTCGCTCGGAGCAACGTATTCATGTGTCGTATTTGTACCGGGGATCTCAATAAAAAGCCACTTTTCCTTTGTAAAGATGCCAAGCTGAAAGTGGTTTTGGTCGTTGAATCCAAATGCCTCCCCCAGGGAATGTATTTGCAATGCAAAGTGAAATTCGACTCTGCGGTGGCGAAGAGACACACAAAAGGGTACAACACACATACAATTGATTGAAATCGAATAAAAAGCAAGTGTTAAATTCATCCACCATCCCTTCGCGTTAATTAAATTCAGTATTCTAAGCACACATTCAGAATATAGAGGTGATTTCAATTTTCGCAAGATATGAATAATAATTTTACGCTCATGAAATATGGCGATAAAATATATTTTTCCTTTGCGTAGGAAGGTCTCGTATATTTGATGAAAATGTTAAATATTCATACATAATACGTCAAGAAAATAAACGTTCAACAATTGAAGCGCTCTTGAGCTATGTGTGTAAACAGTGGGGTGCTCTTAAAATCTTGAGTAAAATAAGGAGTCTATAAAAAGAGCATAGCTCAAATAACTGACCAGAGGAGGGGCGAAAGCACCACGGTTTACTGACCAAAGTAAAATAAACAGCTCAGTTCGAGTGATATTCGAAGAGTGCATAACACTTGAACGACGATCTATAAATAATGCAATATTTATTCAATCTTGAATATATTTTACCACAGTGTAGCAAATCAGGATATTTAACATTTTAGTTTTTAAACCTAATACATACATAGTTAGTTACATTTAATCATTAGTACTTATTAACCCACATATGTTAATTTACTTTACAATGAAGTTAATTGTCAAAATATAGAAAATGTTATGATAATATATAATAGTTAGCTCTTAGAAAATGTCAATGCTTATTAATCCACATATCGCGTACCGTTTAAAAAAATTCAAAAAAAAAAAAAAGTTTTTTTTTTCCAAAACACGTTTAGTGTTGAGTCGATCGACCCACCATACATACGCTCATAAGACTTGCAATATAGTTAAGGTCAAAGTAAGCTTATTTATACATATTTAAAGTTTAATTTTTGTGACAGTATAGAATTCTTGAGCATCCTGTATATGTTTGTTAGCAAAATCCAATGTGTCAATTTTTGCAAAATGGCGATAAGTATAAAATTTTAAGCACTCGTAACTCAGTAGGTTTAAATTTTAACACAAAGATTGATAAACATGAAACGTTTAAAAGCTCAAACTACATCCAAATAAAATATTAAATAAATAGTTTTTTGCTTCAAAACAAGCGATGTATCAGTTTGATCCTACAACGGCCAGGAGAATGAGACCGCCAGAGCTGCGACCATGTCCGAGTGGCAACGAAGATGGGACGAGTCCACCAAGGGTCGGTGGACGCACAGGCTCATCGGTGACCTGAGGACTTGGATCGCCAGGAAACACGGTGAGCTATCTTACCATCTCACACAGGGCATGACCGGACACGGTTGCTTCGGCACGTACCTGAAGAAGATTGGCAAAGCAGCGAGCGCCGTGTGCCACCACTGCGACACCGAAAGAGATGACGACGCTGAGCACACGCTCTTCGAATGCTCGGCGTGGACATCGGACAGATCAGCGTTGGAGAGGACAACAGGAAGGCCTGCCGCAGTAAACACTATGGTACAATCAATGCTGCTGAACAGGAGCTTCTTTGAGGCATGGAAGAACTTTGTGACCTCCGTAATGCGACACAAAGAAGACGCTGAAAGACAGCGCAATAGCGGCCCCAACGGGACACAGTCCCAGAACTGAACGAACCGAAGGGATATATCGGACAGACAGTACCGGTCGTTCAGGGGAGGGCAGTAGATGGGTTTTAGCCGGTAGGTCGTTGACTAGCAACGGAATCCGGCACTGTCGTTAGCGACTTGGAAGCTAACGACGTCTTTCGAAGATTTCCCTCTACTTACCAAAAAAAAAAAAAAAAAAAAAAAAAAAAAAAAAAAAAAAAAAAAAAAAAAAAAAAAAAAAAAAAAAAAAAAAAAAAAAAAAAAAAAGTTTGATCGGACCCCCATACGAGCCATTTTGAGACTTTCAGAAGAGTTAACGCTCTTAACTGCTTGGTTTTAAAGATTAAAAATTAAATTTTTAGTATCGTATAGAACTATTAAGCACCCCCTATACGTTTTGTATGAAAAAAATATATATATTTTTTTTACAAAATGGCGGCCAATGTAAAAATTAAAAGTGTCATAACTTTGCAAAATCGAATCCTACTGAAAAATTTCGTATTCAAAAAGTGTTTAAAAACTTAATTTGCATTGAAAAACCATTTTTTATTATTTTTTTTCAATAAAAAATGAGTCTTACGGTAAATTGACCGGGCCCCCGAACGAGCTTTTATGCGACTTGGCATATAGTTAACGCTCGTATTTGGTTCCTTTTAAAGATATAGACCTGAATTTTTAATTAGCATCTCTTACTAATAAATTCTTCATAGGAAAAATTAATGATTTTTTTGTATGTTTTAAACATAAAATAAGATTTTTAAAAAGGCAATGAGATGCGCAGTGAGAATATTTTTATTAAAGTATGTATAAATGTGAATTGCTTAATTATTATTTAATTATTTTTTCATGCCTAATAACAAGTTAGTAAAATATTTTTACCTGGTGTTATATCATATATTGACTTTTAGTAGTTTTACTCAGTGGTTCAAATTATAGATCCCGATTTAATAACACTGTAAAAAAGTACTTTTAAAAGTAACGAATTACTGCCGAGCATCTATTTTATTGTAAGATTCTTCCCAGACGTCATTTACGCGTAGAGAGAATCACTACTGATTTCAAAATCTTTAGTGGGAGTTTATTTATCCAGAAAAATCCCACAGAGATCATATGAATATTCTGATAGTGAGTGAGATTATAAACATAACACAATATTGCATTTTCTGACACTAAAGGGTAGATGGTTGCGGAAACCCATCTCCATAGAGAATCTAAATTATTCTGTAGAAATAAGTCTGCAATAAAACAAATGTATCTAAACAATTTTAGACCCTCGGCATACGAAATAAAACTTGAATTTTTACTACCGTACTAATCTCATTAAACTATAATACGAAGATCAGATTAAACCCTTGAGGACCACTGAGAATATCAAACTAGTAGTTTAACATATAAAATAAAATTATTTGTTTTAATAATTTTTGTTATTTTTAGTTTAACTCTAAATGAAAATAGTTTGTATGTTTTTTAAAAATCGATGACTCAAATTACATATTAAATAAATGTCAGTAAAAGTGTTTGAGGAAGTGATTGTTGATTACCTGTATTTATATCCATGCTCCACTTTGAGATTTTAGGAAAACTCTCAAATTATTTTATATAGTTCTGATATAAGTAACGCCTTATCAACTAAAGTGGTCGTTATCAATGAAAGAAGAAAGCCACTGCCTTTTTCATCTTCAAGACTTTTGTCCTTGACCTTATATTATATTTTAATTTAAATTAAAAAATTCCACAATAACTTTTTAATAGAATTGTAGAATTGGAACTTAATAATATCATTCAAAAATTGCACATTAATATTGATGTTCACATTTGATTTTAGTGTGAGGGCAATTTTTTCATCGGCACGCTTGTCGACAAGGGGTTGAAGTCCCAACCCCTTTTATTTACCCTCGGAATAAACTTAAGTAGCCAATGCATTGAAAATTTCCTCTTTTCTATCGGAAGTCAATTTGTTTAATAAAAGTTGGAGAAATGTTCACCGGCGAGCTCGGTGAATTAATTTCGCTGAGTGTTTCGGTACTAAAGTTGCCCTGCCCCGTTCTCTTGTCCGCGCCGTTTTATTTTATAGGACTTTTTGCATAAACAGCCACCGGCTCGAAAGGGTGAACCTGTATTGCGGTTATAAACGCAATAAAATGAATATAAAAAACTGAGAAGTGAAGGCGGGTGGGTGTTTTTTGCACCCCACACCCCTTCGAAGAAGAACGAGGGGTTGCGAGTTGTTTGCAAGTGAGTGCGCTTTGCCAACTGCGAACTCAAATCAACCAAATGCATATACCTATTAGATACATAAGTATATTTAAATAAACATTTAGTGAATACAAAAGTATAAATAATTGTTTTTTTTTATGAAATAATAATTAATGAAGATTTTATTGAACTTGTATTATACTATCCTAGTTAAAGAAATAATATTAATTTTAAGGCTTTCTAACATGCTATGATTATTTCAAGTTCAATTTGAGCAATATAACATGCTTTAGTTAAATTTGCAATGCCTACTAGAGTATGGATTACAGCGTTTTAATTTCCAGATAATCTACTTAAAAAATGTGTGGTGTTTTAGTCATTTATTTTATTTTATTTTTTTAATTTTTAGAAAATTTTCAATACCTTCTAAGTAAGCTTAATCTGTGATAAGCAATCGGAATTTTAATTATATACTAATTTTGATCACTAATTGGATTCAACAAAGACTTTTAGTTCAATGATCAGGAAGATTTACAATTTGTCTATCGTTCTAATATTTGATTATATTAAATATTATTAGCTTTTATTTTACAATCGAAATTCTAGCTTATTATGACATATCAATTGATACTACCTATTGTATTTTTTATAAAATATAATATTTTACCAAATCATATAAATACACTATCCTTAATGGTTATTTTAACCCCGTGTTATGTAAAGTACAGTGCCATTGAAAGATTTATCTTTTTATCCCTAGGGTAAATATGGGGTTGTCAGCTTTGGCCCTTTTTGCTTTTGATAAAATAGGTGGTTGAATAAAATATAAAACATATTGATGTTTCTCCTATTATTATTTATCAATTATGTTATTTTGATAAAAAAATATTTTAAATATGTAATTAATTTTATATTAATATCTTTAAGAAACTATGATCATACAACGCTTGATCAGCATCTGCTCTGACATTTCTGCCTAGTAATTGGTTATTCGTTAGGAGGGATACACCGGTACGTGTAAAGATACAAGACAGAATTTGTCTGATGTTTTTGAGGTACTTTTTAAGTTTTGTCTAAGATTTGTCTTAGGCTTTTGATTTCGAAAAGCCTAGCATTTACTATAAAAAAATCATTTAAAAACTGGGCTTCAAACGTTTTTCTGAAGTAAGATGAAAACACAGGGTTTTTAATTGCTACTAATTTTGTGTAAAATTTTATGGTTTTATTTTGAAAATGTTTTATTTATTCTATTTCAGCCCTGATCTCAGCAACCACATGCATGTGTTTTTGATTACTGACTTTTGAACATAAATAGACAGTATTTAAATATGCGCTATTCAAAGAGTAAAATCTTATCTTTTTATGTAAGAAATATTATATATTCACAGCAAATATTTTTTAATATTTTAGCGATATTTTCGCATGTTGTGGGATTTAATGATCGTGTCGATTGGAGGGGATGGAGGAGAGTTGCATTCAGTATTTTTTTAAGTATCACATATTTTTTAATTCAGGTTCAAGACAGCTTTGGCAAATTGTTAACATAAAAACTAATGACTAATCAGGCGACAAGTAACCAAAAAATCAAGGGAACATAATAATATTCGCAGGATCCTGCGAACGTTATTTTTGGGTGAATAACGTGAATAATACATATGTAAACGATCTCTAAATAATTTAAGTTTCATGTATTGGGTTATAAGAAATAAATTAATTGTTTTTTTTCTGGACCGTGTTTGGCACATTTTCATTATTGGTTTCTTTGTATATTTTATTTTTAAAACCGAACAATGACTACATATATATAAACTAAAACTTATAAAATATTTTAGGTATCATAAAATTACACACACGCGTACGTTCATAGGGCTTCTACCGTCAATTATCTTAAATATAGAGCATTGGTATCTTAAAAGCACTAGCGAGCGTCTAAAGGAGCTTTTAATTTCGTGATGCGATGATTTATGAGATAAGCTTCAACGGTTGCATGTAATGAATCGGTTGTGTGTGACCACTTTCGATAACATTTAAGTCTATTAAAATAATATCATGAATAGCACAGAACAATATTTTATTTCTCAGAATTAATTTTTTGAGACTGAGATATTTTTACGATTTACGACTTACACTTGAGGTAAAACGAAAAGCGTTCGGCAGTCTCGCTGAAGTTATTTGAGCAGTAATTATGGCCCAAGGATAATGATGATGATCAGGACACTGGCGGTGGATTGAGGCGTCTCTCTCTGAGGTAACTTATAGTGGAATTGACCCGCGTCAAAGTAAATTGTGATTTACGAGGGTGAACTGTGTGGTTTATTATTACGCGGTATCGCAGATAACGAATTTAATTAAGCCCAATTGGTCCGGGTCTGTCCGAAATGAAAAGTGATAGAAAAAAATGCCCAACAGCGATCCAGAAATAGAACACGTACAACGTATGATTAAGCAAAGAATTATCAAAATAGCACGTATATGACTAAACACTTTAGATTGCTTTTGATAATTGTACAACTTATCTTAATCAAATATATGGGGAAGCAATTGTGATACTACTTTATTTATAATTTGTTCTCACACTTAAGCTTTTATGTAGTGTATGACTCAAAAACTGAAATAATACGAGAATTTTTTATAATTTATAAGCAAATTTTAACACAAACGGAGTCGCGTCAAAAAACTAAAATCTGTCCTTTTGAATAGCAATGTTTATTGTAAAAGTACTACTTAAAAAGTAGGTGCTTCTAAAGGCAATGTTCCGCTCCTTTTATTTATTGTATTATATGTATAAAAAAGAGCTAAATCAACTTATATCTGAAATACATCAGTATATAGGTACATCTCAAATAACTGTAGCTTAGTTCAGATTCATTATTTAAGGTTTTTACTTTTTTATACATATATTTTTGCTATGATTTTTTTCGATACGGGATATTACTTATTATTATTTATAATAAATGAAAAGATCAATCACTGCTGCTTTGAAATAATAATAATAAGCATCAGAGGAACAATTTTCTTAAAGCAATAAGGTGTTAGAATATGCTTCTTAGAATCATCTTCCACTCTATGGTTCCATTCAACCCGTAATTGTTAGCTCCTCTCCCATTCGTTCGGCCCGCCTGTGGCATGGTGGTCGTAATAAAAATGAAAATTGCCATATTTAAGGTATATCTGGTGATATCGGTCGGGTGAATGAAGCACAACGCACCGTATCTAGATCCCGTTTAGTGAGGTAATGGCCGGTGAGCAACAAGAGGTGCCGCCGAGTCGTGATGGTCTCTCAGTACAAAAGCGGCCACAACAATCTTCTCCTCAGCTTCTTCCTCGGCGCTATCGTCCATCATATCGAACAGCCACTTCTTGCCACCGATGGTAAAAAGTCCATAGCTGGGATTGGATAATGTTGGGATTCCGAGAACGATACTCTTCCTAGTCCCTCCGGGAATCGCCACTGGTCGGTGGCAGTACGAAGCAGGCAATTATGGCACTAATCGGTTTCGGACGATGAGGAACAAAACATTGCTTTTATATAAAACTTGTATAGATACTTTTAAGATTGTATCAATATACTCCGCGATACAGTAAAAGTTTATAAATGGTGACTGACGTTATTGTTTTAATTAATCTTAAGGTTAAAGTAGTAAAGCATTGTGTTGAATCTCGACAATTATGGTGAAGTTCATTTTCTATAATTTGACACGGTTTATTGCTATTAGTTTATGGTCACCCACTTTTCAATATGTTTTATAAAGCATATAGAAAATATTTTTCGCCTATGTATTGTACATAAGCGAAAGAATATCTAAGACGCGCCTTTCCAATCAGAAATGTGTGACTAACTACCTGAACAATTACATTAACAGAAATACATTATTAGATCTTATTTAAATTTATTTTACCATTAGCAAAATTACCATTTCACTATATCAAAATATATGTAAACGTTAAGAGAAGATTTTTTGTATTTAAAGAATTTTTTCATTAAGACTTTCATCATTATGAATATAATAATAATAATAATATTAATCTAAAAATATTTTTTTTTAAACTAACATAAAATATTTTATCCTATTATAATGTGCTTACTCAATTATTATATTATAATAATACATAAAGGTCATACGACGGATGTGCCTGCGCGTGTGCCTGGCGGACAAAACCAATCGTGTGTGGTAAGAAAAGGCACTGATTTGTCTGTCCGTCGTCTGTCCGCTGCCCGTGCGCAGAACGAACAGACAGATCCGAGCACATGTGTACGCTTTTTGTTAGTATTAAGACTTATATCCGAGTTCAGACAGTTTGCGTGTGTGGCGAAATTCGGACAGATCTGTTCTGGTGTCTGTCGGACATATCTGTGCGTGTATTTTTAGCTAATGTTAAATTAATATTTTATTAATTTGTCAACCTTTCAAAATTATCAAATTGATTTTGATGATATTTAAAGTATTAAGCATATTCAGTTTTACATTATTTTTTTAAAAACAACGCTAAAGCGCCTTTTAGTAAATAAAAATACTTTAAATATCTATCGGAAAAACCCAGATTTATGTGTAGAGTACGTTCGTAAACTGTGTGGCTCAAAATAATTTCGATCAGAATATTTTTTTTTTATTTTAAAATAAAATATATGTTTATTTAACATACATACATCTAAGTTAAGTTGGAAATTTCAACGGACAATTAAAAATATATTATATAATCGAAGAAACCAGACATTGATGTCATTAATTAAATATTTGCAAAATTCAAAATCTTTCACTAGTCAAAAAAATAATGAAGTCTTTAGCTATTCTTCAAAAGCAAAAAGATATAAAATGGGGAAAGAAATTATTCGCAGATTGTTTAATGGCTCGACGACTCTATTCAATTATTAGAATCCATTGAATTAATTAAAAAATTATCATTGGCGCAACGATAAGAATAATAACTTTTTTAAGCCTTACAGAGAATAGTGTAAAAAAAGCAATAACGTACGGATTAATAGAAAAATAATTAAAATATACTAATCCACGGGTAAGAGAACGAATAACTTACAGTGTATATTTGAAGCCTTGATATCAATTAACCCAGAAATGCCCAAGAAATTTTGTTCTCTTAAAATTTCATTTATAAATAAAAAAACAGTGGCACGAGTTTAGTGACATACCCATCGGACAGTGGGCATATCTGGATTAAAACAATATCAACACAAAATTATTTAAAATAAATCACTAGAGAAGATCGAACTTCTGTGCCACACTGCACTTTAATGACGAATACCAGCGTTGACGAATCAGCGACTGTCCTTAAAAGAGAAAGCGAGACAACGAAGTACACGCTACATCGCTTCTCCCTCTCATATACATGTACACGCACATAATAACAAACCGGCATCCTTATCCCGAGCGTACTTCTAACACATAATAAAATAACATTAATAATAATTTGCTTGAATTTATTTACCTATTATTTAATATTGTACACCAAATGTTGTCAGTGCTGCCAGAATGCCGCCTAGATCTTTGCCAAATAAATAGACCCCCACAATGTTTTTTACAATGAAAAATTCAATTCTTTTTTTAATGAGCAACCTAATAAATATTTATTGATTTACTTTAAAATATGTAAGTATATGTGACATGCCTTTTTATCAGATAAAACCAGTCGCAATATTCTCTCTAAACACGTATTATATTTTTAATACCCTTGAACAAGCCGCTTTCGTGCAAAAATGATGCGATCTCAACATGAGATGTTCGCCGCGGATGCTGGGGCGAACAAGTGAGGAAACGTCTGTGCGATCTGATTTGTTACGAGCCGCCATGGCTCTTCATACACCATACCTCATACCTTACATCACACCGTAAATTAACCATCACACGGTTATTAAATGATACTTCGAAGCAATTACTCCGATTCCGATCGACGCGCGCCTTTTTCTCTACACACAAGAAAAAAAGTACAGACAAACCGCAACTACAAGTAATAAACAACAATAAAAAACAACCCCAAGAGAAAGAGAGGTAGGTATGGAACAATGGCATGAAAATGTGTCTTCGGCGAGAGAG
Organism: Plectrocnemia conspersa; assembly: GCF_051122295.1. NCBI lineage: Eukaryota > Metazoa > Arthropoda > Insecta > Trichoptera > Polycentropodidae > Plectrocnemia > Plectrocnemia conspersa. The sequence goes on from NW_028277168.1 coordinate 4,041,444, forward strand.
AATGGCATAAATCACCGCGAAACGCAGATGATACACCCCCGTTTCGAGATATGGACCAGAATAAATTATCGTTACTAATAAATCATTTGTTTATTTGTCGGTATCGATTGAAAGTGACGGGAAAATTGGTACGGATGTATTTATTAAATTAATGCGATTCTATTGCGAAACGGAATGACTCGCCCGCTCCGGGTATACAACGTAATTTTTCATCGCCGAGATTAAAAAGCTCGAGTTCACATTCGCAAAATGCATTTATTCCGTTTCGATTGGTGGAGAAGATTCGAACTTATATACAGAGTGAGATTTAAAATAATTTAATGGGTAATATTTTTAATATAAAACAGAAAATTTATGTGTGTTTGTCACAAGAACTCCTCCCAAACGGTGAATATCAGTGACGTGACATTTGCATATGTCATTCTAGTTGCCATTTTTAAATCAACTGTGCTATTTTCAACTTCAAACTTGATAGTTAAAAGTTCTGTATTATTCCTTTTATAGTGATATATTATCTTTGCTTGACGAGTTTTAGTAGAAAACGGTTGAGTTATATAAAAAAAGAAACATTTAGTGCAACAGTCATCATTCACATTGTGAACGGTTTAAATGAAATGGGGCAGATGTTTTGAGCGAAACGTCAAGATCGGTTACCCGCCTATTAAATGGCAAATAATTTTGTTTCAGGGGTAAACAATCGACATTTGTATACGTTATAGAAATATTTTATCTAAAAATAAGTTCATGGACTCTTAGCATATTTGTTAAACATCCGTCTCGTGTGTTTTCTTACGCACACATAGTCTTAAACAAATCTTTAGTAAAATAATGTAATAAAGGAGAAGGAACAGTGAAACTATCGCAAACTGAACTTTATATTCGATCAATTAAATAATGACTACTTTTTTATAGATTCCAAAATAATACAATTTTTTTAGGACGGTTTATGATTGTACTTAAATTTGAAGTGAATTATATAATTAATAGTTTCTTCATTAATTTGTATTATACATTATTATTTACAATATTACAATTTTTCTTTTTTAAGAGTTGAACTATAAAATCATTTTATATATAAATATTTTAAATGCTAAAATTTAAAATACATATGTATTTATTTTAAGAAATTTTGCAAAAAAGACATTAGTAAATATTATAACTGTCTAATCAAAAATATTATCATTCGTAGAGTTAAAATATATTTTTAAAACAAAATATAATTTTTAATTTATTTTTCAATTTTTAATGACATTTAAAATTTACTATAAAATAATTTTGCAAAATAAATTCTGTCTACCGCTATCTATTTATTATGTTTTCAGTTTCAGTGTTTAATTTTTTTAGTGACTTCGTACGAAAAAGAAAAAGCATTTAATAAAGTTTTGGAAATCATATCCGTGTCGTTAAATAATTAGAAAGCGTCGTCCACACAATTCCAATGCACGTGCCTAGCGTTGAGTCTAGTCAAAATCACCGAATTTTCAGGCCTAAACACTGCATCAAGATCGCAATGGATCAACTTCGATTCTAGAGAACTATACTTATTATTTTTATATTAAATTTAATAGAAATTTGAAAGGTAAAATTTGTTGACTTGATGATCGACTTTAGTTTACAGACTTGAAATAATTCTTACACTAAGTTATATCAGTATACATATATTATAGCTAGCTTAGTATATATCTTTAATAAGTATGAGGTATGCCAGTAACATTGAGGTACTCAAAAACGAGCAATATACGAATACAGATCTTGGCTGTTAAAGGTCTAATCTAAGCTCAAAAGCTTCTCCTTCAATAATCACAATATTTTAATGCACTTCATTTGAAAACCCCTGTAGCAAAGATTGCCGGTATCGTCAGCGTATCCTAAGCTAAAATATGCTTTTAATACACTCACACCTGGATTTTAGACATCACATGTCTAATTTGACTCACTCGACGCACATCAATAACGGCAAAAGCTCGCCATACTATAATTTATTACAGCAGTCTAACGAAAGCTTCCTACCTATGTCGATACCGGTTGCTGATATTTTTATATAAATAAAACAATTTACGATTGGACATTTGCTACAGTTAAATGGTAAAGCGTAGCTAAGGTTTTTTAGTAGATATTGTAGATATTATAGAATTCTTACACGGATCAAGGATTGATGGCGTAGGAATTATTGTGAAACGTATCGAATTCGCACATGTGATGGTCGCCGTTTTAACGAGGTTTTATTTATGGGGAATATACAAGGTGTAAACAGCGGCTCGTGAAGACAAAGCGGCCTCGGGCTATGTCCAGGGAACCTTCACGCCCCTCATCACGCTCATGATCGCCATTTAACCCGTTCGGAACCACAATCTAAATAAATCTAAGCAATAATCACACAACTTATTGCTACATTTAAAAATCGATATGATCAAAAATACGTATTTACGTACCTATTAATACAAATTTTAAGACGGTATAGTACCTCTTCAAATACTTATAAATTTTAGAAAAGGTACTAGCATATTCTATAGAAGATTTCCCTAATTTTTCATAGGTATTGCTTCTTTCATTGGTTGTTTTAAATTGCTTTTTATAATACGCTATATTTGCGACACCTCTGAATTGACCAGTTTTAATACCCTTAGTATTAAATCTGGACATATGAGATAGATTGTTGATAGTTTAAGAAAAAATATTTTTGCAGACATTTGACCTTTGACGTGTCAAGATTGAATACCACGGATAATAAATATGGACAATGCAATTTTTTTGTTTATATAATAATCTATATTACTTATATATATATATATAAATTTAAAAAAAATATTTTTTAAAATTATTTTTAATTGATTGTGGTAAATATTAAAGGTTTTAAAAGGAATATGTATCACTGTGTCAAATTTTACATAGAATACTTTGCGGGTGTAAGAATTATTCGCAGATCTGGTTTAATAACTATGTAAATTAAGTATATAAAATTAATTTTACTATGTAAAGCATATACATGGTAGCCATTGCAAAAATATTAAAATTTCAGTTTAAATAATTAGATTAATGTTTATAGTTGAAACTAATTTTTAATAATTTTCATAGGTCAATTGTCGAAGAAAATATTTTTTTTATACAATAAACTGTAATATTATATATTTGTGAGGATCCCATTCTTTAAACTCGCGTTAATGCCTGTGACTAAAAATGCATCAATAATGATAAACAAGATAATAGAGTGTAAAGGATAGGACCATGCAAAGACCCTCGTTACAAATAGAAAAAAAAGTCACATAAATAACACGCAATGATTCTCCGGAGCACTGACAAAATATTTCTTTGGGATCTTACACTGACATCATCCCTCCGCCAGCTTCTCCACAACCGCTCGGAGAATAACGATCTCGCCTATTAAAGTATCTCGCATAATATAATATAAATCTAATCAGAGTCTTACTAGCTGTATAATCACACCTCTTAGGGTTACAAAATAATAAATATTAAACCAAAAAGAAAATTAGTCAGCTTGTCGCATAGCTTAAAAAAAATAATTTTCCTGTAAAAAATGTTAAGATTCAATCTTCTATACTAGAAAACAGAAAATACAACATGTGTTTGTATATCACATGTACTCCTCTATGATGGTGAACAGTAGCGACGTGACATTTGCACATAGCATTCACGCAAAAAAGTAAGGAATGACTCATTATTGAAAATAAATTACATGAACGCCCCAGATTTAAGACAGAATTTTTTCCCTGTAAATCACAATACTTAATATATATGTACAATATATGTACATGTATTATTCAATAGGTCCGTTTCCTTTAGTCAAATCAACATTGAAGTTAAGAGCGTTTCTTAAACATTTATTTAAAATATATAGCACCGATAACGAAAGCGCTTGTTGGCCGTCGAGGTCCATTCTTGGCCGTAACCAGCATATTTACCACTTGGTCTTAACAAATTTCTTCGTATTTAATATTTCAATTCTTAAGTATGAAAATATAGCAAACTATGTCATTCAGACAATATGATTGTCGCGATGGTAAAAAAAATCATTTAGAGAAAAAAACATGAAAATAGCTTGAATTGATATTAAAAAAAGCAATAACAAATAACGAATTTTGCTAACAATATAATAACCATATACGATTCATATAATATATTATTTGATATTAAAATTTAGCATAAAAATAGGAAAATATCACAGCTTTCTTAGCAAATCATTTGATTAATGTTTTTAAACTAGCCTTTTCAACTAAATAATTCTTTAGTTCTAATTATTGGAATGTTTCATAAATTAATAAAATTTGTTTTAAGGCGTTCATCACTATTTAAAAAAAATATTTATTTAGAAACATAGTTAAAATATAAATGACTTAACGTCTTTTTAGTGGTTTGTGGTTCAATTATTCAAAATATCATATACAAAAAAGAAACATTTCATATATGTAATATAATTTAATAATGTCCTAAGATAAGCCATAAATTCAACTAGTTTTATTGTCTATAATAACTTTTTACAAATACAAAAAAAATTATAGACCTATGAATCAATTTGTTTAATTTTTAACTCGCTTTTTTATGCGTTTTAGTCCATATTTTATTTCTGTGCTTAATAATACACCTAACTTAATTACGATTTATTTATATGTTTAATTTAAAACATAGTTTGAGAAACACTGTGTTGTAAAAAATATTAATTTATGGTGTTAAGTTTGTTTTTGGTTGATAAAGGGTTGAAAGTTTACGCGCCCGCGCAGCTTAAAAGCGTTGAACTCGATACACCTACATAATGCGCATGAGCGGCGTCAAATTCTATCGTAATTAGACATCAGTCGCGCATGCGCATTAAACGCGTAATCTGGAACAAGTCATAAAACGCAGTGACTTTATGCTATAATCATATATAAATTTCATAAATGTAAACAAAATTATATTAACGACTAAATTATTTATTAAAATATTTTTTATGGATTTATATATCATATAATAAACTGCCACTGAGACTAGAGTTAAATTATATTATAATAAATGCAATGTAAATATTTTTAATATATTCATTTAAAATATAAAATAAACTATATATAATAAACAATCTATTGTGATAGTATATGATTATGTATCTACAATATAAAGTTTAGAATACTTTTTTATAGCTTATCTCATTGGCCACATATCAAACAAGTCTCCTCCTTTCTTCATCTTTTTCATAGTACCCAAGTCAACCGATAACATCCCCTTTATAATAAATTATAAATTTATGATTGTAAACTCATTAGCGTGCATCGCCGCCTTTGTCTATTTTGTATTTCGAAAAGGTTAAATCGACTCATCAGTGCTTGTTCGTGACATGAGATAATATTTTAATCAAATTTAATAATAATTAAAACTGTTTTTTTTATTATTATTAAAATATATATTTTACGCATTTGATTAGTAAAAATATATATGAATGATATAATAATATTTTTTATGTAATAGCAAATAATTTATGGTTCTATTCATCATGCTTGATTAAAATTGCTCGTTGATTTATATTTCTAATTACTTAATCCATTATCGATAAATATGTAACAACATATATACGATACTACGCCACTGGTTTATCGATAGCTCAAGAGCATTAAGTATCCGTGAAACAAAGCGGCACAAAAAACCTTCAGACATTAATTTATTACCAGTTCGACAGATTTTTTACCTGGACACTTTGCCGGATGATTTTCTTTGAATTAATCTCACAATCATAACGAGCATCTTAGCGGGGACAGGAAATTAAAAAATACACACACACATTTCCCAATATGTGCTCGTGTGTGTTTAATAGTACTATATAATAAAAAAAGCATGGGAGTACCTTAATTACATCGCGGTAACCAAAATCGTGGTGTCGTTAAAAAAATATCCAAATGACTCGCGATGATTGATAATCGGACAACCTTGTGACATCATGTTGGGTGAGGGCAAAAAAAAACAATTAAAAACAACAGTTTGACAGGCGCTGTTGATTATGATCGCTATAATTCATATTGGAAATGTTCATTGTCGATTTTTATTGCTGGCGAAAAACAAACAATCTGACACGTCGTAAACTATTATGTTTAATTGTTTGTTAAGCAATTACGTTAATCAAATTAATACGTGAAATTAAATATTCTAATTAAATGTAAAAAGTAAATTATAGCATGGTTGTAAAATAAATATATATTTGATTATGTACGTTGATATGTCAACAGAAATGTATCACAAAATATTATGTGTATGGCGCATGAATATATTATTTTTGCCTTAAAGATTGAACTAAATTATATTATTATAACACCTTAAATATATATTATAAGTATCACCGTTATAGTACCGATTTTTATAGCAAAAATTTTATTTTTTCTAAAATCATAACATTCTCCTAAAACTTAAAATTGAGCTTTATTTTGAAAATAAATCAATGGATCTGATTTAAAATTGTTTACATACACGGTGTGTAATACTTTGCTACTACAATTCTAATGAATAAGCTTTCATTAATTAAAAAAGCACATTAACTTAAGAGCCAAAGTTTAATTGTCATTAAAAGTAATACTATAAATATCTTTACAATTAAAAAAAAATAAACAAGACATTAAAAGTAAAAATAGCAGCAGATAAAAACAATCTAGAATATTTACTATTTATTTATGTAATTCAGAAAAAGTAAGAAGTAACTACACAGTTATCTTAAAGTTATTTTATTTTAATTAATTTACAGTTATGCTATATATTGTATATAAAATACACATATGTGGTGTATGAAAAGATTAAATATAGTTTTGAATTAAAAACCGAAATGAAAAAAGGAAAATGGCCGCTTTTTAGGATCGGCTCGGTCGATTCGGCGTTGCTCCGCTTAGTGCGAAGCTAAACTTTTGTTTATTCCAAGTCGGTAACAAAGATGCGAAAGTAAAATATATATTATCTTGCTATGCCACAAAACTTTTAAATTAATTTAAGCTTAATAAAATTAATTTACTTATTTTTTAAGAAGCAATTTTAATTTCCTTGTATCGTATTTGTAATCAAGTTTTGCTTTAAAATATGGTTTAACATATTTTTGTTGTACTAGTATATATTTAAAATAAAGGCTAAAACATAACAGCACATTTTGAATATATAATTCGAAAAGTACGTATTATAATTTGAAAGTAAAATATTTATTTATTAAATTTGTAATAAAACAATAAATTAATTTAAATTGTTATCTGAAATAAACGTAAAAACCGTTTTAACTTAATCGTTCAATTTTGTATTATATTAAAATCTACATTTATAAATTTAATCATTAATTTAATTTACTTTGGCATAATATAATATTATCATTTTATGTAGCCGTCGCATCTAAAATTGAAACGTAACCAGTGACGTTTTTTATTAAGTGAAAATTGAAGGACGTCGCACAACAGCGTCTTGGTTGAATATAATCACAAAATAATAATATAATACAATATCCATATTATCTTGTTTGCCCCCCGTCGACGAGTTTATCCGCAGGGGGTACGAAATCATTAAAGTCCGACTCGTCCTCGAACTTGCTCAGTGGACATATTGGTTATATCACGTAGTAAAAAAGTTTCTTAGTCATGTGTGTACATATGTATATGTAAATTTAACTAATATTTGATTTTAATTTTAATTAAAAATAATATTGATTTTTCTATAATTTTATGGCAATAACTAAGAGCTAAATATATTTTTAATACATTTAAATACATAAAAATATTATTATTATTATTTTTTCTTATCGATTTTATCGAAAATTTTTACTGTGAAATATTAGGTACATGATTTTAATAATACAATATATTATTGTAGATATCTATATATTTTTGACAAACAGAGAAATGGATGATCGTTGACGAGAATAAACTTCAAGAGGTTAAAACGGACGGGAATAATCAAAGGACCAAAATGGATCGATCTACTTTAATTTACTACAAAACGTAACGAATGAGTTTGTCAATAACAGCTGTTGCTATTTTAGATTCGTAATATTTCGAACAAGATTAAAAATTATTTAAAACGAGATTTAAGTTTGCCGATTGGCAAATTTTTTGTCGTAACTATGTAGAAAGTCCCCATACATTTTTGTAATCTGCCAATTCTCATGCGGAATTGTTTTTTTTATCTGGTTAAAAATATAGTTTTTAGATTAGCAAATAAAATGGCAATTAATGAATTTATTAACAATTTTTGTCATTGACATACTTCCAATCTCTATTAAAGGCTTCTAAGAAAGCATGCATATTTATAAGCATCTGGTACAGACCCACCTTTTTTATGTAGCGATATGAAAAATGCGGTAAAAACCATTATGGTACAAATTACTCTTCAATAAAAAAAAGCTTCATTAAAATTATTGAAAAATCAGCAAAAAATTTGAGAAGGCAAAGAGAGGCTTTTTTCACGTTTTTTTAAAGAAACGTTTATAAAAATATACATTATCATTTTTTATTATAATTAATATGTCAATGCTTAAAATAATACATACAGTCCGTCCAAGATATGAACGCTCATTGCTACAGTATTGGTGAGAGAATATAATAGGGTGACCATGTGAAATTAAACGTTCAATTATTTTTTCCTAATTTAATTTAATTTGTTGAAGATAATGTAAAATATCACTTTCTTATTTATTTTATTTATTTATATAATATTTAACTCAAAAACATGAGAGCAGTTTTTGAATCACTCTCCAGGTTAAATATCTGTTTAATATAATATTTTTTTTAAATACCAATAGAATTTTTATTGATTACAAAATAACAAAACACGACAATAATTTATAATAAAAATATAACACATTATAATTTTTAATTCAATTTACAACGTATGCTCACCCTACCCTTAAAACAACCTTAATTTAATATTAGTAACGTTCTCCTATCAGTGTAAATATTTTCGCGGAAAACTGTATATGTATACATGCATGCGTACACGCACCCTTGTTTCCATCACAACGATGATGAGCGTTAACATCTTGGAAGGACTATATGTGAATATTGAATAATAAGATAACGATTATATTTTTATAAATTAAGATCTTAAGCCATTCTTATTTTTGTATTTTTTTATGTTATAAAAAACATAATTTTAGTTAAAATGGCGCCGGTCGCTTTCGGCGCAAAAGTGTCCTTTGAAACTTTTCGGCTCGGCGTCACGATTCGAATTGCTTTTATCGTTATTATTATTTTTTCACAATCGTCTCGGTCTAAACTGCGCTTTATTTACGAGGCAAACGATCAAACAAAAGATAAGTTCGAGATGAAAAATGGAGCCGCGGTCGTGATGCCTCCAATAGTGTGAGCGGTCAGGTTTTAATTACCGTTAAATTGATAAACTGGGGATTGCGTCACGTCCGTCCGGTAAAAAACACGTAAATCATCACCGTCTTGGACGCTTTTCACGGCGAAACATTACGTTAAGAATCGCGTGAAAGGTTGACACGATTAAGAAAATTGCGTAAGTACATGAATAATTTTAATAAATATTTTAGATTAAGCTTTTGGCGAAATAATTCATAAAAATATTTTTTTCATCTAGGCTGACCTATTTTTTAGTGTTTTATTTATTTCACTATTAAGTTACATATTATATAAAATACATAGAATATAAATTTTCATTTAAAATTACCTTCTGCCTTTCTAAACTAAATCTAAATAAAATTTATAGTATCCATCGACACAGTAATCCATTTATCTCGTCAACGACTTTCATTCTATTCACACGACCGTGATGATTGTGGACCGTTCGATCACACTCGCGGATGATTATGGCCATTTTTTCCCATCCAACATGTCATTAGGGATTCGGTTTGGCTTTTCAATGGGTAGCTCGCACAAAAGGCGTGGTGATCAAAATTTCAATAGCGCCACCGTGGGTGGCCACAATAAACAAAGCTATGCACCTATCCGGACATAATGAACCCAAATATGCATTGATTGGGCTTTAATCGCCATAATTCAATACCCGGATATGACCAAACAAACACACATATATCTACGATAGTGTATTATAAAAAAAGCCATCTCATCTATAAGACATATCTCTTTTTTTCCTCCACAGACAGTCTTTGAATCACAAATGTGCTTTGGGTCATTAAGCGAATCTCTACGAATGGGTCGTTATTGAATAATTCAACTTCCAACTGTATTTTAAACGAACGCCTATCTTTCATGTTAATTAATATTAGTGTTTTATTAGAAAGTTTAATTTCAATATCAATCTATGTTTGTATTATATTATGTATGTCTGTGGGGAACTTGTGTGTTTGTTATATAGCGGTTTCGTAGCAGAGGTCGTAGCACACGCTACATTGGAGAGTTGCTACAGAATTTGGTACTCTACACCCTCAAGAACTTCCGTCTCGTCTGTCTCCAGACGAGGGGGATTGTGAAAAATGAAAGCGAAAGGCAGCTTTCTTTTATATAAAATAAAATAATATTTATATTTATATATTAAAAAAATAATAATTTAATCCTAAATATTTATAAAATATAATATCATGTCTTAATGCGTGGAAATAATATAATTTAAGGAAAAACAGTAAATATATATATAAGCATTAGTTGTTCTTAGAATGTATAGAACGCGTATATTAACTAAATCATACAGCTTAAATGTTATAGCTATTTTTTATTACGAAAAACGAAAATAATTTTTGTTTATTAATGTCCATCTTACAATAGAACTTGAAACCTATGCAATCCAATCCGATTGCATAAGTTAGGAGATACGAACTCGTAACTTGTGAGTGGTAAATTTAATGTTTAAAAGACGTAATCGGTAGACAGACATCTACAAACCAAATATTTTCCTCATAACTTCAAGATTTACCAAAAATTTGCGTACTTTGTACTCTATAAACGAATTCATACAAAGTCAAGAAAATATTTCTACACATTTTTATTTTTGTATTCCCTTTGCCTTTAGAGGTCTCGTTTATTTTTTTGTAATATAATTACCATACACTTAAATAAATATATATTTGATATTTATTGAAGTGTATGGTTTTATATTACAAATTTGCCTGATACATATTTTGACACCCAACGCGCGCAGATTCTGTAACCGTTAAATAAATTAAAGCTTTACACACTGTATATATAAATTTTACTGATTTAAACAATGGCTTTTTCTAAATCATTATAGTATTAAGTTGACTGTTTTATAAATAATATTTCAGCATTGTTTTACTTTTTTTATTCATTTTTTTTAGTTCAATCTGTTACCACTTAACCGAATACCGGTATTCAATACTGAAAAACCTGATCTATACTATTTAAATACCGATATTACATTTATTATAATATAACCTAATTTCAATGTAGTAAAAAACATTACGATCAAAATTTTGCTATAAAAATCTTTTAAAAAAACGCAAAGTTTGCAGCACATCAAACATACAAAAAGTAAATAGTGTTTTGCAAAATATTCAAAAGCAAACAGTGTTATGAATATTTAAAGGCGTTTATAAGTGACAATTAATTTATAATTATTTTAATGGTTTCAGATAATACTTAAAGAACCGTTTCATTGATAAAACAACTTTAGTTATTTTAATGATTTATAAGTTGCAATTAAAGTTTTGTTATGTAACAATCACTATATACCGGTATTCAATACTAAAATACTGTTTTTATGAAATGGAATTATTACAATTATTTTTTTATCTATATATTATATTTACAAAATGGATTATGCATAGATTTAGTATTTTAATCAATTAGTGTATTGGTAAATACAGTTTGCCGGCACGTCAAGCATACAAAATAGTCTAGTTCAAAATAGTTCATAAATTTCATCGTTTGTTAAAATCCCTTATCATAAAAATATTTATCAATTAAGTTAATACAATTAATACGTTGAAAGTGTTCATCAGTGACAATATATGGGATTTTAAATGATTTTCCATAGTCTCATATTTAATAACAGTTTCATAGAGGATACTTTGTCGCATTTCAAAAAGGTTTTTCCTTATTTTTTTTATTGGTTTTATCAGTGATAACTAGATGTTTCAATACCACTATTTTATACCAAAATACTGATTCAATGCAAAAAAATAATAAATTAACATAACTTATTTTCGACATAGTAAAAATTTCTTACGAGTATATTTTTGCTACTAATATTAATTTCAATAAAGAAGAATTTTCAATTTTTAATTGAAGTTGATTTATTAAATATAGTTTATCAGTTCGTGAAGCATACCAAAAGTATATGATTGCGATTAACTATTATTACGGAAAGTATTTCATAAATAAAAATTCCAAAGTCTACCAAAATACTTGTCTTATTTTATATTTAGAATCAGTTTATTACCAAAGCTTATTATTTATATAACCGTTTCATAGAGAACACTTTTTGTGCAATGTTTATAGATTTTCTCTAATTTTTAATAGCTTATCAGTGAAAATTAAAGTTTTAAATACCAGTATTTATTATCTATAAATCTATTATTTTGAACAATATTTCACTCTTCTCTATATTTAATTATTAATTATTACCACAATTTTTTTTTACTAATTTATTAGTGACCAAAATATAAAATGAAACGAGCATTATTTACTACTAAAATATATATATAATGAAAGGAGATGCATTAATTTGTAATTCGATATTCGAGTAGTATTTTTATTATTTAAAACGAGTTTATGTATTTAACTTAAATAAGCGTATTTTATAAATATAGTTTGCCGGCACGCAAAACATGCAAAAAGGTAATAATTGTTATAGCCTATTATTACGTGAGGTGTTTCATAAAGAACAGCCCTAAACACTACTTGATATTCTTCATAAAGTAAATCTTTCATTTAGCCCTCGTCAAAATAAATTTTCATATTAAAAAAGAGCTTAACAATTGAATAAAAACCTAATAATATTTAAATCAGTGGCCATGAATACGATTTAAAATGATTTTAAATAAATTTAATTTAGATCATTTTTTCATAGTGTCTTTATTGACATTTTTTCAATTTTGAACAAGATAAAGTTAAAAACCACTGACAGGTCAACTTATGGCGTAGCTCTGTGAAAATATATATTTACTATATTATTCTCCTCCATATATATTTAAAATCACACGATTGCAACGCGGAATAGTTTCTTTTAATCTAAATTATAATGTAGTTCTTAACCTTTATCATGCCACGTGCGACTTACGGAGCTTTGCGATCGTATTGTCAAGAGCCACATACGGGGCTCTCACAAAAACTCTCATCTACGCTACGAACTAATATTACAAGACTATTTAGGTATAGAGAGTTATCTATGAAAAACTATTATTACTTAAATAGCTTTCTTATAAAGAGCAAAAATTAATGTGGATTTTTTTTTGAACCAGATTTTTATATGCATCGCTGTATTTTTACTCTTGTGTAAAATATGAGTGAAATAATACAACAAAATTTATTTAATAATGGATTTTTGTGACAACCCTAGCACATTTTATTATTTTTTCAAGTTACAAATGGTGTTTAAATGACCATTTAGAAGCTAATTTTAGGTTATAAAAGTCTGTAACACTTGACATATATTTTGTAATTCTAAAAATATGTGGCATTAATGAAAAGTTACTTTGGCACATAAAATGTTAAATAAGCAAAGCAAAGATAAGACCGATTAAAGTAGTTGAGAAAATCGTAACTAATTTTTTGTCACTTATTTCTATAAATACATGCATATTTTTAAACATCTAGCACGGATCTACCCTTTCTTATGCACCAATATAAAAAATTCAGTAGTTTGATTTTTTTTAATACTCATATAATGAATGAGAAACTATGAAATTGGTCGAGAAATAAAAATTTTGATTTTTTATTATTTTCAAAAAATTCTCAAGAAATAATTTTCGGGGAAAACATTAATTACAGTATTGTCATATTTACGTTTTTATGTTTTTTTAATATAAGGAATATAATATAACATAAGGTAAATACTAAAAACAATAGACTCGAAACACATATGTGAATATAGATAAAAAAATTGAATGGTTAGAAAATGGTTAGTATCATACCGAATACCGGTATTAAATACCAATATGCCAAGTACTGATATTCAATACTACTATAAAAAGAAAAAGCTAAATTAAAATGTAGTTATATTGTTTCTTTTTATTTACTTAAGAATTAAATAAATAATTAATTTTGTAAATACCGTAACATAATTTTAAGTAATAAGATAAAAATACAAGTTTGCAAATTTGATTAAAAAAAATTAAATTAATCAATATGAAATTTTAACTTTAATTCGGATAGTCGAAAAATATTGTTTACCATCAAGCCAAACATACAAAATGTAATTTTTGAGTTCTTAATACTACTTGATATTGTGCATATGGTTCATCGTTCGTCAAGCGCCTTTTGTAACATTTTTAACAAATGTGACAGTATAATTTTAATCATAATGAACAGTGATCAATTGTAATTAATTAAAATACTTATCAAAACAAGTTCTTTTGATAACATTAGTAATTTTATTTATAAAATATTTCATTTCCGCAGTATCACTTACGACTACCGTATTTGCACATTACAAACGACCGCGCAAAATTCCGCAGAGTCATTGTCGAAGAATTATTTTCCATATTAGTGTGTGGCTCGGTAGTTGGTGAGTGGGTCGGTTGATCCTGTGGGTGGGTGGGTTTGGGTTCCTGCTAACCCCTGAGCATTACATGTTTATTGCACGGGTGGTTGGACACTTTACAAAAGAGATTTGATAGATTTTTTAAAGTATGACGCAACAAAGGCATTAAGAGCAGCAGTACCTATGTAAAAACACTTAACATTCAAAAAGTGGTATTGACACCCCTTTAAATGTCTCCCTAATCCATTAACAACCCTGTCGCTAGCAGATCGAGTCATTAATCAGAAATACAAACAAGGATGTTAGCATCAATAGAGGATTGTAAACATAACATTGCTGAATAAGTCAGATTTAAAAAATGTATCTATTACAATTATTTAGCAACTTTGAATAAAAATTATTATAATAATAAAAATAGGTGTATATCATGAAAAAATAAAAATATACTAATTAATACTTATTAAGTTCTAAACATTCTAAGTTATTTTGGGCGATCGTTAGGGGGAAATCAGTAAAGTGAAATCGTAAAGGATTTTTTACATTTAATTTAGAAGCGAACTCAAAAAGTCAGCGCTCGGGATCAACTTAAAATATATATTAGATTTTTCTTAAAAACAATTAAATAAATTGTAATATATACTTAAAGCTTGTTATGTTTTTAATATTTAATTTGTAATGTGACGAATAAATATATTTTTAATATGTTCTACATTTATCATGATTTCTAATACAAATTATTAATTTTTAAGAATATTCTAAAAACGTTTCTGTTACTTTCACGCAAGCATTACTCACACACCACGAGTACAAATATAAGTCAGTTCAGGCAATAGCGAGAAAATGTTTAATTAGGTGCATTAATCACGCACAGGTAACAAATCGCAATATCAATAATGGCTTTTAAGAAGTAATAACGCTTTCCCGGGTAGCAGTTGACACTGGAAACAAATTGCCAGGTCTATGTTACAAATGAGCAAGCTCGGAAAAGTTTTTAGTCATCGTTTAAAACCCAAAGGGGGTTTTCCGGTGAACTGTGAACAACCCTCGTTAAAACCGTTTCAGTTTTCGCACCATTTAATTGCTGACAAATTTTGCACAACACCCCCG
Organism: Plectrocnemia conspersa; assembly: GCF_051122295.1. Lineage (NCBI taxonomy): Eukaryota > Metazoa > Arthropoda > Insecta > Trichoptera > Polycentropodidae > Plectrocnemia > Plectrocnemia conspersa. Next base: position 4,057,137 of record NW_028277168.1, read on the forward strand.
AAAAAAAGCATTTTAAAGAATACCATGTTTCATCTTATAACCATTCGATACACGCTTCGTGTAAGTGCTTGAAGCAGATATTGTAGATGATCACTCAATTAAAATAACTGGTGATTTTTTAACATATATTTTTAATAAAAAAAAAATTATGGAATTCCAATGTTTTTAAATGACAATGAATAAAAATTTTAATATATTGCATTTCTAAAATGAAACTTATAGCAAAAAGTATAAAATTTCAGATAAAAATATATTATAAATAAGAAGAGAGTAATATGTTATGCTGTTTCGCAATAATTTTAGTTACAAATTACTAATAATAAAAAAAAAATATGATAACAAAATTAAATAGATCCATTAATAAATATTTATTGTGTGATTGCTCGAGAAATGGTTTATGTTTAAACTAATGAATTAATTACAATTAAAAAGTGGTTAAAGGTTAATATATTTAAAATAAATTCAAATTAAACTAAGTATATGAATAATAATTATAAATGTTAAAATAATAATATAGATATAGTTCATAGCTTAAGAATTCAATTTTAAGGATCAATAATTATATAAGCAAAACTATGGTGAAAAAATATGTATTATATATTAATTAAAAATAGGTAAACATGATTTACTACGCTTCAAATTTTTATTTTCAGGGGTGGTGTTGACAATCCACTGAAGCTCAGTAGGTACTTTAAATTTACCATATCGAATAATTAATTGTTTTTAAGGTTAAAAGTTAAAGTTCTGATGTATCACGATTTTATTATGATTTATCAGATAAATTCCAAAATAATCAATCTTTACAATTCCGTATTATTAAGACTAAAAAAAAATAATCAGTCTTCATATTAATAGGACAGAAGGTGTACACTACAAAACGTGCATCGTGTGTTCTATGTGTATCATGTATATTGTAAATGGAAAGTCATAAATCATATATAATCACTAATGCGGTCATAAAACGAAGAGCGACGAGGAGGCCGGGTCAAAATGCGTGATTATGAGACCTTACCCCAAGAGGCATTTGGAATATGTCGGTGTTGGTTATTATTACCACTCCTCGGGGTCCAGAGAGCATTAATCCGAGTTTTATCATCGTCAATATATCGGAGACACGTTGACCATATCGTCCAATCGGAGGGCGGTATTTCTTGCGCAGGGCGTGGTCAAAACATAATACAAAAAAATACAGATGGACACATTGGAATAGCGCTGGTTTGTGAAAGTAATATTGTAAATTTAATTTTGTGATTAATTAAACGAATACCACGAGAGCGGAAGATGTTTAATGAAAGATTGTATACTGCAAAAATAGTTGCAGTTAACATATCAGAATATATTTAAACAACAGATTTTGAAATAACATTTTTTTTCAAGTATCAGCAAATTGTTATTAAAATGTTATCAATGAATGACAATCAATCACACGCAGAATAAACTGGTCTTGTGTTGCAAACAACACGTTCATCATTCCTATGCTTTCAGATTTATTCTTTGATAATTTTCATTACTATGTCCAGATGGAGTCTCTCTATTCTCAAATTTATGTAAAAATTCAGTGTGTATTTTTCTCGCACAAAATAATTCAAAATATAATTTAATTTATTTAGTTTTAGTAATTATATTTTTCTATTCGTATATTAAGTTAACGTAAACGGTTCTTCTTAATATACATTCCTTTTATTCATATTATCAATGACTCGAGCCATGATAAATGTTTAAAGCAGAATTAATCTATTTATATGGTCATTTAAATTATGAAAAATTTGGTTCATTATCTGAGGGTAAACTTAATTTCGTTAAAAAATAAATGTCTCTAATATATTTTTTAATAATAAAAAACGCCGTAATGAATATTTGTATTTTAGAATAATATTTTTGTAATAAATATAACCTTTTAATTACACTACATATCTACTATATTTTTTTAAATAAAATATAATATTTTAAATAATTTTACAAATACTAAAACAATATTTTAATCATTAGAAATCTATTATCAATATTAAGCAAAATAAAGGATTGTTAGAAGGCAAGACAATTTTTAGTATTATAAGAAAAAATTAAATTTGTAAATAAATACCTTTTTTATATGAAGACATACTACATTGAATATATTTTTAAGAACACAAATAATATTTTTATTTATTATAAGTATTCTTAATTCTTTGTATTTATCATTCAAGTTATGAGATAACCAGATATATATTTTCAACTGTGATTTCTATATTAATAGTTAATTTTGATTGTCATACTATTTACAATATTTCATAAAGTTGCTAAAAAGCGGTGTCGAAAATCCGTCAAAGCTCAGCTTTATAGTGTCCTAGAGAGTCGCGATCGCGTCCCTTATTCATAACCGTCGCGGCCAAGAGACAGCGCTTGAGAACGCTCCTCTTGTAAGAGCTTTCCAGGTTCTTAACGAGCTTGCCAAAAACAGCGATGTTTTTGACGATGGTTATGAGAAACTGGAAAAAATTATGTAAGAGCGTGCTCATTTATTTTAAGTGTGTACTATTATTGTTTTTTTTTTAAATTTATTTTCAATGTTCAACTTTTCTAATTATTTTTCTAATGTGACACGATGGTCAAATTTTTAATAAAAATAAAATAAAAAAATGATTCCTTGCGACTTTTATACAATATTAACAGTGGTGCTTAAATAAATAATGATTGATTATGCAATATTTAATAATAATATTACTATAATAAATTTATTCTAAAAATATTTTTTTATCTTTAAAAACATAACAAAATTATCAATATTTTTATTTATATTATCATTTAAAAACTTGGAATTATAAATATTGTGTTTTAGAGACATTTAAAATTATGAAAGTGAGAAACAAATTCATTTTTAGCTATTTAACTAAATATTTAAAAATATATTAGCTAAACATAGAGTCCTGATTATGATTAAACATTGACTAATGGATATAATATTTGCTAATATTTTTTATTCAAATTAAGTCCTGAAACAGTGTTGAGCTATCTGTAGCGTGGAGTTTTCTGTGAAGGCCAGACTAGTCAAGGGCAAAGCCCCGGCGACGGGCCTGAAGAGGTAGGTTCTTTTTGTAATAAAACTTAATTTACTGTTTTGTCACAAAAATCTTTTATATCTCTGGCGTCTGGCAAAAAGAAAAGTTTTTTAACCAAAAATCATTTACCTATATTTCAATCAATTTATAATCTTATTTGAATCTCTAGTGTAAAATAACATTATTTCACCCAATCACTATTTGAACCTAGATATACCTAGATATACCAATATACCTTTGTGTTTTTTTTAATTCTATCGTTTTTGGGAAATAAGAATTAGTGATCGATTGGAATTATAATACATATAATTATAATTCCAATCGATCATCACAGAATAGGTTTCCTTATCTCACGGATGAATATGATATGATGATAAATAATTAAAATCGAGCTTTATCGTATATATATAGTATTAAAAATTCTCTAATTATGAACTACTTTAAAAAAATAATGAAAATTATTAAATAAATTCTAGTTTTCTAAAAAATTTTTTTACCTTTGTAATTAATAACATGTAATAATATTTTATAACTATTATTCTCGATAATTTTAAGCTATTCGTTATTTAAATATTTATCTTACTATTAATGGAATATTTGTGCAATAAAAAATAAGAATTATGAAGAACGAGATTAAGAAGATAAAAAAGTTAAAGAGATTACATCTAAATATAATATATATTATATTTTATTTGTCATTTTTTTAACTAAATTAAAAAAATGCAAACACAATTTTTTTAATCATAGTTTTGACGATAAAAAAATAAAATAAAATATTATTAGCATTATTAAAAAAATCAGTGAAAACTACACTCTACCAAAAAATATCACGAAAAAAAAAGTATATTATTAATTTATTGCAGGACAAAATAACAATGGTTCCGATCAAGTTTTTTTCGTTTTACGTTTTATAATAAAATAAATAAACTCAACTATAATAAAATAAATAAACTCAAATACTATTCATGATATAAAATTATTTACTGTACAAAAGCTACTCAATGTTATTGCTTCTCGCTTCGTTCAAAAATGGCAATAAAATTATTATTGAAAATACTTTATACTCTAATAACAACAAAAAAAAAACAGATTTTTGTAATAAAAAAGTATTTAATGTAGAATATAGATAAGTAAAAAAATACAACACTAAAAATAGTTGATTGAACACTTGGATAAAAAATTTACTTTTGAACTAGTTACAAACTGAAAATATTTCTGTAACGAAAAACGTAAACTTTATATAATGAAATAATACACCCAAATATATGTTTTGAAATGATATTCAAGAAGTATATATATATTGACTATAATTGTATTATGTGTAAGAATAACTATATCCATATCCGAAAACTTTAAGGAATAAATACAAAACTATTTTAGATATTTACATACATATATATTCCACATTAACAGTAACTTAAATACTTTTTGATAGTAGGAATAAATAAGCTTCAAACTATGTGTATTTTTTAAATTAAAATAGATAGTCTTAATATTTTTTTATAACCTATGACAATATATTTATGTATGTACCTGAATTCAATATTCAAGCTGTATGTTTTAATTCTTATTATCTTACAAATTAAGTTTTATATTATGAATTAAGAATATAATAATTAAAAACTGTGCTGTCAATAAATATGTGTCTCGCTAAGAAGCTGAATGGCACTATTTAGATATGAGTTGGCGAGCGTAGACATTTTGACCCAGACTGAGTTTTTTCATTATAATCTGATAAAGTAGTATTAAATAACATAAATACATATAAAATAAGTTTACATTAAAACATACAAACATAAAATCTAATGCAAAAATCTACCCGGAAAATTCCCGTCGGTATTCTCTCGAGAATATTCAAAGTTCACATACAAATATCTGATATTGATTTTATCTGAAGTGAAAATACCTTTCTGCATAAATATTGAGAGTTACACGTAAATAGTAATAATAAAATATTAAACTAATACAATTCCATAGAATACGGTCGGAATAAATTAAACATGTTAAAAATAGAGAAATTAACAAACCGCAGAGTCCACCCCTGGGCAGGGCTGTCAAACCATCGCGGTCAGGCCCATTATTAATTTGTCTCCCGGTCATGAGCCAGATACGCCGTGGTGCGACCTCAGAAATGAGAGGGAAAAACGACCCATACACGACTCGACGAGAGCCCATATACGCTCCGCACATGTGTGCGTGCGTTTGAGAACAAAAATAAAAGTGAACCAAGTCCAAACAAAAACTCAAAGGGAATTGATTGGAGAGGTTCTTTCTCAGGTGAAAAAATCTAAGAATAATTTCCAATCGTCGAGTGTAGTGGCTATATTTTAAAGTCAAATTAATTCCCCGGACTGACCCCACCCCAGTGAAGCAACATCGGGGAAATAAATTCAGTAATTTGGGCAAAAGGGTAAGAGCAGAAATAAGGGAGTCTGAGTGACCAAGGTCGTAGTCTGAGAGTCCTGGCCGCGTATTCGATTACCGGTGAGTTATTGCCGTATCCATTTCGCCGGAGCGGCGAGCGAGAATAAAATATTCAGTGACGTCTCGTGTTGAGCAATGGTGAATAAAATTGTATTAAATATTTAATTTAATCTTTTTTTGTTTATGAAATCTGATAAACTTAGTAAAACAGTATTAAAATCTAACTATACGTATTAACATACATCTGCGCCTATATTTTTCATGTGAAGCAATTTCATTTTTAATGATCAAGACCTAACTCCAATGCGCAATAATATCAGATTCAAGAAATATTCGAAAAGTAAAAAAATCGTTAAATGGACCTTTTAATTTATTGGGTTGATGCAAGAGTTTTTTATTAACATTATTTTATGATGCTAAGTTAAAAAAAAATGTTTTTGAGCTATTATATTTTATAAAGGACGCATCCTTGCTACTTTCTGCTTATTTATTGCTCATCCATAATAATTTTTTGAAATGTCTGCCGAAAAGTTTACAATATGAATTTTTTCAAGACTTTTCTGCAACTATGGCAACCAAAAACATTTGCGACTTGTACGAGGAATACACCACTAAAATACTAAAAATAATAATTTCTCAATGACTTCTCCTTAATTGTCCATATACTTATCATTTCTCCTGTTTATTTTTTGAACACAATTAAATGTCTGTAAAAAATAAACTGAAGTAATAATAAGTATATCGAACGTATGTATATCCGAATTATTAGTAGGGGCGTAAACCTAAATTATAAATATTGATGAAATGGATAGCTCTCGTACTGACTATGTTAACGCAAATAGTACAATCCACAGAAATTTTAAAATAGCGGCTTTCAATAATATATATAATAAACACTTTCATATCTATTGTATATTAGGAACTAAATTTAAATATTATTTATTTTCTATTTGTGTAATATTTTGTATGTATATTTGTAGCATTATATTATACAGAGATTAGAAGTAAAGTTTTATTTCAACTAATAGAAATTAATACTTAATAATTAATGCAGTGACAACGGACAGATAACAGACGGATCTGTCCAAGAGTTTTAACACCACACACTGCCGGATTTGTCCGTCGGACATCCATTTCGGACAAATTTGGCGGGCAGATCCGCCCGTGTGTGGCCAGCTAATAATTTCCAATCATATTTTAAGATGATATATTATATAAATATAAACGAGGTTAAATACTATTTCTTATAATATTGATAAAATACGATATTTTAAAATTGCCCTTAGACATTAATTTAAATTATTTATATAAATAATTTAATTATGTTACTGGACGCCACTGTTACAAGATTTGCGGAACGTCTTGCAGTTGCAGCACAAACATTATGAAGCGTCTAATACTGGCTCTTACACACTGATGTTGTTCTCCTGCAGCTTTTTTACTTCATTTTTATTCTTCTTTACGACACCCACGTATGTGGGAATATTGCGAATAAATATTTGCCCTTCTTCAACTCGCCACTCGAGCCGAACGATTACCACAAGTGGACATATGATAGATTTCATACCATACATATACACTAAGCTATACAGGCTGTCCCAAATTTTGCACATACAATAAAATATCTAAAATCTTCTATGATTATATACTTTAGGGACCGTTCATCCCCTGCGGTTAACGGCAGAAATTCCGTATACTTTCCTAAGTTAATAATAACAGCTCTCGTTCCAAATTGCCAGGTGAGTTTACGGGATTTAAGCCTGTCGGGATTCGCATTCCGGTAAAGATCCCGAAATGATTGAAATGCTACCGAAGGCTCTATTAATTTGGCGCGAGCACAAAAGCCGCACAAATCTTCCATCCCGCAATAATGATGGTGTAGTATTATGTTTAGATAGGGACGAATTGGTGTATGTTTATAAAAAATATATATAGTAACCCTCGGGACATGCTCTTCACAATGGCAATTATATGATGCGTTTTTGTGAAATAAATGCGTCCGAAAATTGCAGTCACAATTAATTTCGCACCGGGGGCAACGTTTTGAGTAGACCTTCTAAACTGTATCTATTTTTTCAGTATTAAAAAATATATAATTATATACTTTATTATAGTGGCTTTAACGTTTAACGCGTTTCAAATACTCATCTAATATAGACGGCGAAAAACGACATTCCTAAAATTGTTATATTTCCTAATAATTTAAGTCTTGCCAAATTGAGCGCTTAAATTCTGCCTATTGATATAAAAGACTTCTCTGTTACTATGCTAAATTCGACTTAATCAAAGTATTCTAATACACTCTAACAATAAAAACACTTAAATTTAATTATATTCAAGGCTTCAAGAGCCACTAAATATAATATAATTTTTCAGAAATAATAAATATAATTATTGCTTTTTAATTCATTCAGAATTGGTTTAATTTCTACATGGTAAAGTATTTTATTAAATTATACATTTTGACGTTATAAATTTCGTGACAAAAAATATAAATTGCCAACAGTTGTTTCAAAAAGGGAAGGTAATTTAGATAATAAGATTTGATTCTAGGATTTGTTTCTAAAAATCAGTTAGAGATAAGCTTTTATGTATTTTTAACCCACATATTTCTGCAGCTCAATAAACTCTATCTCAAATGTAAGAATAAGATATCCATTACTAAACACAATGGCTTAATAATAAATATAAATATGGCTTGAACTTTTTATATTATTTTCATAATCTAAATAAAGTTTTGTTCTTATTGCGTCCATTTACTGTATTTTATTTTAACATTAAATAATTCATAGTTAGAGAAAAATATGATTAAGCATATTCTGGAAAAACTTTCTTTTAACATTGAAGTTCCATTATATTACTGATCTTAAAGTTGTATGATTTTTTTTGTGAAAGCAATTATTGTGTAAAAAAGTGACACACTAATTCAAAACATTTGTAGTTGAAAGCCATATAACAATTCCTTTTATTAAAACTTCAGTTCTTTAACATTTTTTTTTAATTCACAGTTTTCTTGTACGAATTAAAAGTACAATATTTAATATATGCTTATGGTGTTAGCTTACAAGATAATACAGAGAATCAATAAACATTTAAGTTTGTTGAAGTTATATGTCAATTCAATGCTAATATGTTTATTGAATGGTATTAGAGAAATTAATAAAGCTTTATTACACATTTTAAATATTACATAGTTAATCGTACATATATTTTTATTATTTGACAGATATTTTATAATTGCATTTATAGGTACTATTTGGTTTTTTTTTGGTTAATAAGTCCTGAACAAAAAAAATATTTTTCATCACCTAAATATTTCTTATACCTAATACATAGTCGCGTTTCTTGAGAAATATTTTCATTTCTGTGGTCGATTTTTAATGAATCTATGTTAAAAAATACTGTCATTTTCTTTACAGTAAATAAGATTTTAAATACTATACCATCAAATACTACAGATAACAGACACTTTAATTACTTATAATCATTAGGAAAAAATAAATATGTTCTCTTTAATAATATTGACATGTTTCACTAATCCAAAAATCACGATCTTTTGGCTATGTACTAGAATATTGTTTAAGAATAAATATGCATCACTATAAGCTATCATATGGTATGCTGATATTAAGATACACAAAACCTACTATATATAGATTATATGTATTTATAATAATCAAAATATAATTATTTTGCACTAGAAGAAGTGTCTTGTTTTATTTATTAAATTTTAATTATATTTAAAATACTGTAAAACAACAAAGACTCAGATTTTTGTCTAACTCCACTTTTATAATTATCGTCTAAGAAAAAATAAATATAATTATATAAATCAGGGCTTTTTACTTAGTTTACAATCATCATATATTTAATACAAATACGTAGCAAGCATTTTTAATCATGCAATACTAAAACTGAAGTCTGGGATTTAGTGATTTTTTTTAAAATAATTACTTGATGTCACTATTTTTTTATTATAAATTAAAGGAAAATGAAACGATGATTCTGAATTTATTTCTAGATTTAATTCTATATTGTGCTTGTTATCAAAATGATTATATTGAACTGTATCTTGCCAATTATTGAAAAAACTTTTTCGATATAAGCGAAAAATATCAAAAATTAAGATCAACCCCTAAACAGCAGACAACAAAAAATACATAATGATACATCTAGCGCGTGCCGTTCGCAACCTTTTTTTACCTATTTTTATCATTGGACTGAAAACATGTTATTATTGAATGACTATAATTTAGCGACTGTACAATATGGCCATTTTTCACGAGCGCCAGCCATTAAGGCAGCCGCCATTTTTGTACGGCGGACGTAACACCAGGGTTCCTTTGCGGTACCAGAGGACAAGACTTGGTCTTCAGAGACAAGGGTGCCCCGCTGGGAACAAAGAGAGCCGGCCACAAACGAGAAACCTTCCGAAGGATCGATAGAATGCAGACAAGTGCAATTAACATGCACCCACAACTGGACCGAGCGGATTTACACACGCTGTATATTACGATAATCGCTGGTAACGATTTCGTATATCATTCGGTGAGATGGATAACATTTTCAAATCGAAGCTTATGTAAAGGCGCACCCACATACTTGACAAATATTAAAAGACGATTAACCGAACAACCCTTTCATATAGAACAAATTACGTAATGATAGTCAGGTAATGATCGAGAAGGAAATAGCAATAAATATCCACTGCATTGAGTTAGAAGAGAAAGTGAATTAATTAACTGTCAATGGATAAAGTACAAAGAAAGATATTTAATATTTTTTCATGAATTCTAATATCATATTTTTCATTATTGTTATGACTTGTTGAATTGTTCTTTGATTTGTTTGTGTAATCTGTTTTATAGAGAACAGTTCTTGCCACTTCCTTACATTCATAAAAAAGTTAATCGTTTGTTAAACATAATAACGAAATAAATTAACACTGGCCATGTTTAAAGTTAATACATGTAAATCGGCCTTCTTCTTTGCGTATAAATTTACAATGTAAAAGAAAGAAGAGTATCGAATGTAAGGTACTCTTTAGGCCCAAAATTTTCCATCAGTTTTTTCGAAAGCTCTCTTGAAATCCAAGAAAGCTGTTCCAATGATTTTGTTTGGTTCCTTGACTACTTGTAATGCAGTCTCCGTGGAATGTATTTCTCTGAATTCCGATTATTATTCACATAAAATGTTTTAAGAAATAATGAAATCCTTCAATTGTGTGATTACTACTTCTTCCATCACCTTTTCTATACAAGGCAACATATAAATTGCTCTCATTTCCTCAACCTTTTTCTTATTTTTAATTTTAGGTATACAATCTTCAAATTATAAGGTATTTCTATTTCGGAGAGTGCTTTATTTACAAAATAATGTAATATAATTCCTAGTATTTCTTTACTATATTTTATTATATTTACATTTGATTCATCAGTACTGGTTCTTTTTTTTAATTTACAAATTATATTGTGATTTTTTTCTAAAGATACTGATTTAAATTCAGTAAATTTTACATTCAATACTATATTATTGTATTGTACTACTTCCCAATCTCTTTTATACTTTTAATGTAGTTGTTTTTATTTTTTCCACTATTATCTTTATATATATATTTCCATCAATCTACATATTTATTATGTAGTTTTTCTGAGTAGGATTAATTTATTCTTTTCGTTGTTTTCTACATCTTATTTGGTCCATTTTTTTATTTTATCTATCGACTTCTTATTCTATTTTTCTTAGCTATTCTTAATGCTTTGACTGCCATATGTATGTTTTTCATTTTTCATTGAAGACTTTATATTCTATTCGTTTTGATTTTATTATTAGAAATATTTTGTATATAATTTTATATATTTTCTTTAAAGCATTTTCAACATCATGTCATGTCTAAAATATAAATAAATTTTATTAAAATGATATTTGAAAATAGTTTGAAAAGCTTGACAAAAAGTAAGCTCCAGCACCTTTCTTTAAAAAAAGGACCGGAATTTATGTATATTTTTTATTTAAAGTAAGAAGCAATATTTTAGAAAGGTACCTATATGATAACTTCTAAAACTATTCCATAATCACGCTTGACTATAATCGGTTCGAAGAAGGTACCAGTTGGTCCTGTACGGTGGGATACGCAGCCACAGTCAGCGGGAGGCTTTGCGCGACAATTACTCATCGACCGAAATAATAAATTGGTCTTGAGCGTCGACAAGTCCATGGCCACAAGGACCGGGGCCTTTGAAACCTGCCCAGCGTGACTTGAACCGATTTTGTTTAATAATTATCGTTGATAATGAAAAATGGTATGAAATATCATTGATCCGACACGTTCAGACAGTGGCGCAGTAGATACCCATAAAAAATCTGATGATGTTGAAAACACGAAGAAGGATTTAAAATAATACATTTTCATTCCATCAATCCATCCAGTAAGCATTTTAATGATTTTAGTGAGTCTAGAAATGAGTGTTTTATTCCATCGTCATGAAGTCTAGAACCGATAAAAGGCTTGCGCCTATCATTTTTACACAAGTGCAGTGTATCATATATCATTTATATCAAAAAGTCTGCTTTATAAATACAATAACATTATTTCCAATTTGTGTGTTTTTTTTGCACAAAAAAATGATTACTGATCAAGCTTTCATTGTACTGATTTATTTTATAATATATTATATTTTTTACAATCACATACTTTTACGTATTATATCATTTTAGCATTAACCAGGGTATCTGGTAGCTCTGAGAGGCTTTATTCGCTACCGGAACGTGCTGGCAGAGAATCGTGACTTTTTCCCGAACATAATAAATAATGTATCGGCCGCCGATGTATCATTACATTGTTTTGAGCTCGACTCCTTGCTCCGAATCATTACTCTCTCTACATTTATTGGCACTCCGATACAGAAAACACAATTCGCAATATCATTTTGCCACCTTCGCGAACCTTCGCACCTTCCGCTAAATTGTTTCTCGTTTCGATCGATGGAAAATTGCGCGAAATCCAATACACAATGCATTATTATTTTATACCTACATACATATGTATGGAATAGTTGCTTCCCTTTGGAAGGAAATGAACTGGTCCGTGCTGCAGACTTTGACGTGATCCCTTATGACAGCTCACAAAGGGACAATGGGGTTTTGACAAATCTCTCATGGCTTTCCATCATCTTTTCAATATCATCGGCCGTGTTCAATAAATCTTTGTCGTTGCGCATCTCATGCCGACAGTCGTTCTTCGTATATGGATTGTTGGAACACAAAGACGTCGAACAATTGATATTAAATATGATATTAATAGGAGTTTTTATGCATTTAGGGATATTACGAATGACGGAACAAGATGCACAATTTTAAAAAATATTTTTTTAATAAATATATTATTGTTATTAATGATATCATAATATTTTTAAGTTTATTGGAAAATCAATTATAATAATAACACAGCTAAATTTAGTATAATGAAAACTGTTATATTAAAAAAATCATTTAGAAAAGATAGTAAAAATACATTTAGAATCATCTCTTTTAAATTAATATTTTTCTTCATAAAGAAATATAGTATAAATGGCACATTATAATTGCAATGAAAGCCTTAGAAATAGTCAGTAATGATTAAAAATATGTGTGAATCTGTAAATATTGAAATATTCAAAAATTACGTTCAAGTAAATTTCAGAAAAATTAAATTTGCTATTTTTTTTATTGAACGTCTATAAAATATGAACTGAAGTGTTTCATTAATTTAATTTTCAATATCTAATATACGCGACCTAGCTCGATTTTAATTATTCATCACGATATTTATCTGTAAAAATAGAAAAATTTAGGTAAACCTAATCTGTAAAGAATTAATAGCAATCAGTCAGATACAGTAGAAATTTTAAAATACTATGATCTATGTGATATTCAAACCCAGGTCTTTCAGGTCAATAGTCAGCGACTTATACTACTCGTCATTAATATCTTTTTGAATTAAGAATTAAAGATTTTAAAAGTATATTTTATAAATATATTCTCATTAAATAACTAATTCTAAAAATCAACATACTAACTTAAAGAATAAAATAAATAAAATAGAAATTGTGTTCATTACTATTAAAAAGTTATTTATAAATAAAAACCTTTATAACTTATAATTATTTACATTTTTATACAAATCAGTTCATTAATATTTTTTTCGCTAAATATGGAAGCTAAAAGTAATACTAATATCTAATATTGTTATTTTTTATAAAATGTTATAATCAATAAGCATTTAATTAAAAATTAATCATAAAAATTTTAAAATATAGCTTAGGTAAATTTATATTTATTAGTATATTTTAAGAAAAATAAACATTACGATATTCATCTCTGCGATTAGAAAAATTTAAGTAAACCTAATCTGTAAAGATCTATCCAAATTATAATTATATAACCTTCTATAATAGCAATCTCTCAGACACGGTAGAAATTTAAAAAAACTAAAAACCATGTGCAATTCAAACTCAGGTCTTTCAGGTCAATAGTCAGCGACATATACCACTTGTCTATCCTGCTGGGTTTAAATATAAATTAAGTAGTAAAACTGTATTTTTTTATTGAAGAATTTTGAAAGTAAATTTAATAAATATATTCTCATTAAATTACTAATTTCAAGAATCAACATACTTATTTAAAAAATTAATTAATTAAAATAAAAATTATGTTTATTAGTATTAAAAGGATATTTATAAAAAAAGTTAAAGATTGAATCTAACAACTTTAGTATTTATAATAGTATTTTCAAAAAAGTGTTAAAATCTATAAGCATTTTATATACAAACTAATTATATCTATTTATACAAAATAATAAAATATACTATAAATAAAATTGGTATTTATTAGTATATTATAAAAAAATCCGCAAAATTAGTAATTCAAAAAGATATAAAAATCATTATTCACCGATTACTATTGTTATTGTTTAAAAAAATACATACGTTTAATATGTAGTAATATAATACTGGCCACTAAATCAGTTGTTAAGACCAAGTTGTAAGTATGATAGTTAAGGCCAAGAATGGAGGTTAACTGCCAACAAGTACAAATACTATCTTTTTACAAATGCATAATAAATAATAAACTTGATTTGGTATATACCGAATTATTAAAATGCGACAATCTAAGTAATGATATATTTTTTCTGTGACAAATAGTAGTCTATTAAGAATATTTCCAATTTAGGCTACATCTATATCTTGATATTTTTTTGCAAAATATGTTAGTTTACAGTTAAATTCAAAAATAAATAGTATTGCGCAACAAAATAAGCTTTGTTTAATTTTTTTATTTAATTTAATTTTAAGAAAATTTACTCACAACACAACTAATGCTTAAAAACAATCTATATAATAAATAGTTTTTTATTATTATTTTATATATAAAAATACGCACATTATAATTTTTAAAATAAAATATAAAAAAAATATAGATAGGATCGATTATGCAGTAATAAAAACTTAATAACTTTGACAAAATTTTAAGTATGACGGCTAAGGCCAATAAGCGCGTGGTCGGAATAGGCATTACCCTTTTCAATGACAAAATGACTACTAAAACTTTTTTATTTATCTTTAATACATATTTGCACTATATAAAGTATCTGATGTATCGTAAAACGATAATAATTTCACAGAATAAATATCGTATATAGATTATTACAATTAAATAAATAATTAAAAATGTTTGTCTCTGGTTCAATAAAGTTTGTAAAAAAAATTATGTCACTTTAACAACAAAAACTTTTTTGGACTGTAATTTTGAAATTTTGTTTACCTACACCTATCTATTGTCGTATTATTTAAAATCCATTAATTTATCAATGTTATAAATTTAGTTAAAATGTGGAGTTAAATAAATTTAATAATATAAATAAAGGTATATAAACAAATTTAATGTTAATAATCCAGAACAACCTATTTAAAAAATCATATAAAGCATGACTTAATCATTTTAAATTCGACGCTGGGAAAGTCAAAGAATATTAAATGAAAATAGTAATTAATTAGACTTTAAATTTTAAATGGGAATGTTCAGTTTATAATTTATAACCCGTAAATGTTAAAATACGATTTAAGTTGCCTTGGTATAATATGTATCGTGTATAATAATACAAAACCTCAAAACTATATCAATTTAATACTACTAGAATTGCTTTTAAAGTGGTCAGTTAAAAATATAAAATGGTTAATAAGTTGTAATATTAATAATGAATAATAAAAATAGAAAATTACCTAATTAAGATTATTGAGATACACTAGTTATTGCAATATATACATATGCAAAAAAATATATAAATATAACAATAATGCTGATAAAATCGACAGTAATAAATAATTATTTATCATAGATTTATTTTCATTTTTATGCATTGGAGTCACTTCCGTATTTTTTCGTAATAAACGATCTTTACATAAAATATTTATTTTCATAATGGTTTATCACGGTTTTTAAGATATTATTTTAACGAGTGGGTTAGAATGATATTGCTACAATATACATAATACGCCTAATACAGTACCCGTAGCTGTTTACACATAAAGTACATATACAAAATCACACAAATACGCACTCAAACAATTTTAAAATAACACATCCTTTGGCTACCTTTTATCCCATCGTGAAATAACGGCTTTAAAGAAAGCTCTCTGAATCCCCGGCCGTACTATTTGCATACAACGGCCGGCAACTCGCAAATATCTATATACGTACCCGCATAATATATGTTTCACATATAAATACGCGACTGTGTAATATCTCTGGCAACTACTATGTATTTAACGAGTGTACGTGTTTACGTTAGGATTTGAGCTTTTCAGAAAACTTTATGATGATGCTGGTGTTGCTGAAGAGACCGACGGGAAAGCTCCGCGAACAAAAACAAGCAAACAAGAAACAGAAAGGCGGACAAAAAACCTAACACACACTCGCATAGAAAATATTTACGTAGGTAGTATACATACAGGGTGTTCCGGGACGTATTCGCTGGTAAATAAAATCGCCCACGGCCATCTCCTACGTACGTGTATGAAAGGAAAGCTCGGTAAAATATGTAGGAGATTTTAAATTATAAAAAATATTATTATTATTATTATGGTGGATATACCTTTATAACATGACAACGCTGAGCTAATGTGTTACAACGAGATGATAATCAATACCTACGAGTAAGACACTGAAATCTGGGAAATGTCGATACGTCTTTTACAAACATTAACTATTCCATAATATGTATTTATATTGTAAATATAGCAACTTAATCACTCTGTACATTATAAAAACTATAACATTAATTTAGGGTACAGTAATAATAGTACCAATATTATATTATTAAGAACAAAAATAGTGTGATATGATTTAAGTACATAATTACACAAAAAAATATGTTAGATAAAGAATTCAAGTGAGCCCTCAAAAATATATTATGTTACACCATTTATTATTTAGGCTGAAAATAATTTTAAGACAGATGAGATTATTTATTTATTTTTAGATTAAATTAAGACCATATGTAATGCCAGCGTATTAAGAAGCCGGATGGCCACAGCTATAGGCGAGTCGGCAAGTGCGGATGTTCTAGCCCTAATGGACATCAAAAGAGGACGCGATCGTGATTCTCGAAAATGTTCCGGAACCCAAAACTGGAATTCCTCGAGAATAGCTGGATTGTCGACAGCACCTTTTAGTAATTTAAAAAAAATGCTTAGCGACATACAACTTTCTGTGAGAGCTCAGCGAATCGTATCCCAACGCTCAAGAAAGGCGCTGGGATATATGTACAGATAATAACCAAATGTCCTTTTTTAAGGGTATCTTAAATACATTTTTTGAATTTTTTCCACTAAAAGGGAATATTTGGCTATTCGGGGATTCCAAATTATAGATCCCGATTCAAGAATGCTACGAACTAAGGTGTCATAGAGGATGCGAATAACTGACGGATCGTCAAAGTGAAAGGTTTCCTCATAACAAAGCCGAGCATCTTGGAAGATTTATCACAGACATCGTGTATGTGTAGAGAGAACCTCCATTTGCTCTCGAAAGTGATTCCGAAATCCTTAGTGGAAGTTTCTCTAGTCAAAATGTTACCACCGAGATGGTAGAAATAAGCTGATGGCGAATGAGATCGAGAAAATAACAAAGTATGGCACTTTCCGACACTAAAGGGCAGACGATTAACGGAAGCCCATCTCCATAGAGAGTCTAAATCACTTTGTAGAGAGAAGGAGTCCACAACAGATCGAATGCATATATATAATTTTAAATCATCTGCGTACAGAAGAAAACTTGAATTTGTAATTGCTGTATTTATGTCAATAATAAATAACACAAAAAGCAGAGGGCCCAGATTGGATCCTTGAGGAGCCTCCGAGGGGGTAAAATATTCCTTCGAAAATCGGCCACCATAGGTTACAAACTGTCTACGATTGCTTAAATAACTCGAGAATAACCGAGTTAAATTATCCGAGCAACGGATGTTCGACAATTTTTTTAATAATAACCTATGACAAACTTTGTCAAAGGCTTTCTCAAAATCTGTATACACGACGTCTACTTGAATTCCCGCATCGAAAGAAGTTGTCACCGTTTTGGTGAACGACAGAAGGTTACTAACAGTGGAACGGGCAAGACGAAACAAAACTTGCCGAAAGTGATTATAGAGATATTTATGAATAATTATTTCAAATAATTTAGCTGGAGCTGACAACACTACAACTGGTCTATAATTTTTTATATATAATTTGTCACCCTTTTTATTCATAGGGGTGACTTTTGTGCATTTCCATAGATCAGAAAATCATGATGTCTTGAGAATCAGATCATAAATACATTTTAGAGGAGCGGCAGACTTCGCAACCCTTCAAAATAAAATCGGGAATTAAATCAGGTCCAGAAGAACGCCCTATATTTATTATGTTAGAATGAAAGCTCTTTCTCCTAGTTGGCTCATTATTAAATGCTATTTTTTTTTATGTATATATAAAGTGTCTAACTTCGTTTTATATTGTCTTTACTGAATTATTCGAAGCTTTACATTTTTTACACTACTATTGCAACACATTAACAACAGATACATTAACTCTAAATAATCGTCAGATCATCGTAGAACGCAAAATTTATCAAATTGCTAATTTAATTATTAAATATTAAGTAATCTTATTTTACTAATAACACATTTACAACATTTTTTGAAGATGCTTTGAAAAATTAAATGATATCATTGAAATCACTGATACTTATCAATGTTATTTAGTTTATATTACAAATAATCAATGTCAAAATATTGGAAACATTAAGATCAGCGTATTACACATATGAACAATAATATGTAAAAAAATTTTTCATAGTTAATAAACAACATACTTTTTATTAATATATGCTTGAGATGGTGAACATATCATGTCTTTTATTATAAAATAAATAAATCTCGCATATAATTTTACTTTGCATTTTATGTTGGTGTGTGCTTTAGCGGATCTTATTAGAGTTCTCGTGTGAAAGGAAAAACTGTATCCAGCTGAAGTGGTACAGAGTCAACCCCTGAGGGAGGAAAATGGATAAAGGCGGCGGATGGAATTTACGAGAGTGGAAAACACACAGGTGTGTATGTGTGCGAGTGGGTGGGTACACACAGCCTTCGTGATTTATATCCAAGAATTTTTCAAGCGTTGGAGCAAAATAACGCAAGAAAAATCTAAAAACATGCATGATAATATCGGCAGGTTCTTTGTGTTTACTCTGTCAAATCATGTCCAAATCCACGAGATTTCGGTTCACGTATGGACGTGGTTCGAACCCTCCGCGGATTTTAGCACACACAAGATGAAGGGGTGGCGAATGAGGTGATTTTTTGGGTATGAGTAAAATAGGGGTAGTCGGAAACGGTCGAGCTGGCGCTGTCCCTCTGAGTAAATGTTCTGGATAGGATTACTCTTAGCGTGTTTGCATAACCTCCCTCGTGACCCGAAAGGCTTTAACGGTGCAGTGGAATGTGCGACGGTCAACCTGTGTGTGTGTTGGATAAATATGTAAAATAAATATTTACTTAGTGCAAATACAATATTATTATTTTCAGATTTATTTGGTTCACTACAATAAATAACGATTTTATAAATATCTAAATTTTAAAGATTCATTGAGGAAAGAAAGTTCAAATCGAATTCACATACCGTCCTATTCAAATTATAGCAATTACTCTAACCTCAATTCAGCAACTCAAAATCAAATCAACAACAATCACAAATTAGCCTATTTTACACAATGTGTGAACGTTATGTATATACCTGTAGTACGACTTTGATACAAAGGACCACCCGTCGCCGACTTAGTTCTACAATCGGAATTAGAAATCATCCATTCGGCAGGGGCTTTGTTGCCAGCGGTCAATCCATTGTCAACTGACTAAAAATCACGGACCGGACCTTAATCTGTAATTGGGCGGTTTGTGTGAGTGCACCACGCTCCGCAGAACAACCGAAACGGTTCGATTACTGTTGACAGTCTCTGAGCGTAAGGTAATTTTTAGATAGGTAGTAAAAAAAATAGTATAACAAGCGCCACCTTATTTGCTACATTTTTAAAAGGATTACTGACAAATAGCATTGTCGTTTAGATGATTGTAGGCCACCCTGTGTCTTTTGGGTGGTCCTTTGGTTGACATATTTGTTTTCGTTGAAGATTTTATCTTTCATATTTTTTTTAAAATTGATATTTTATTTTAACTATGCAAACATATAAAATATATATGAAAACACTATAAATATTGAAAAAAACATTATTTTTGCTATGAAGACTCGATAATTTAATTAATTTCAGATAACTTTATAATATTGATTATTTTTTTTATTGCCAATATTTAATTAATTTATGATTTAATATTGAATTTACACTATTTAGTTTCTATATTTTTTTTAGCATACGAAAATATTTTTCTCATATTATTTTTTGTGTAAAATTAAACTTGATTATTTTGACAGAAGGATTTAGCAACCCACAATATCATTTGTGTGCTAAAAAATGTTGATAATTGGCCAAAAACCGTCTTTAAAAATATTATACAACTAAATTTTTGCCACAAATATAAGATCATTTAAATTAAAATTGCGTTTTAATTTCAGATTATTTATTTAAGTTCTACTAATAGATCTATTAATTATGTTTTGATTTAATTAGGACTATTTTATGAATTATTTAAGCTATTGTATATTACCTTTTTTTTATTGAATTCAAAGTATTTTTTTCCTAGCATATGCAATTTTTTTTTCATAGCATTTTTTTGTGTAAAAAAAATTAAACAACCCACAGTATCATTTAAATGCTAAAATAAAAAAGCTTTTTATAAAATTTAATTCATAAACTTTAATATCTACTAGTACTAAAACGAAAAAAAAATGTTTTTGGTATGCATATAATAAAAACTAAATATAATGGTAATTTTTATTAATTTAAATCTGGCTATTCAACTTTTATGTTTGTTAAGAAAATACTGTTTTATTGCAGTAGATCAGGGATTTCAAACTTTTACTGCAGTGGAACACAAATAAGGACGAAAAATTTATTTTGTAGTATAAATAATAATACTTTAAATTAATAAAAAAAGCAATTGTTTACTTAGTAATTATTCAAAACATAACACATAAAATGTAAGTTCTTAAAATTGCGTAAATATAAAAAGCTAAAACCAGTAGATAATTTATTATGAAAAGTGACTAATTGCTTAAAAATAAACACATAAAAATTCCACCGTTAAAAACTGGAAATATCATAGCTATCACGGATCAATTAACTCACAAAAAATTTAAACGTCTAAAACTAAAAACGAAATAAATGGATAGCAAAAAAAATAGAAGCATCCGCGGTAGATAAGGATTTATTTGACTAAATAAGCTCACAAAATTACAATGTCCTGGAATTGATATATTTGATAACACGTTGATTAAACACCTTCCTAAAATTTGCATTCATTACTTAACAAACATCTTTAACGCCTATATATAGTTTGGGTATTTCCCAACATTTGGAAAACTGCTAAAATTCATCCGATAAGGATTCTAAAATTTCGATTAGTTATCGTCCCATTAGTTTATTACCATCATTTAATAACATATTTAAAAAAGTAATCCTCATTCCTTTAAAAGAATCTTTGGGGAATAAAATTAACATAAAATTAACGAGCAGTTTGGTTTCGGCGAATTTGGGTCAATCGACAACACATAAAATTTGACGGAGCGTATATGCGCTGATTTTATTATAAAAAGGGTACAGTTAGATATAGTAAAAGCTTTTGACACATTATGGCATGACGGTTTGATTCATACAATTAAGAAAATTTTATGTTTTTTTACTAATTATGAGAAGTATTTAGATTTCACTAGGGAAAATGTAACTTCACTGAAAAATACTTATTCACTGTAACATTTATAAATCGCATGTGAATAAATAAAAAGTAAGTAAATGTATTTTGCCAGATAAATTATATTTTCACTAGTGAAAATATATATCTACTGGTGAAAATGTATTCTGATATATTTTCACTAAAATGACATATTGTAAAAAATATTTTCGGGATAATTCGAAATTGTTTTTTTTTTATTTTTTTATAAATAACCAGAGATTTTTTGGCTTAGAATCAGGGACGTCATTTTAGCTTTTTCCAGGGGGGGGGGAAGGCAAAAGTTGGTCAGTCATTAGTAATTTTTTTAATATTTCATTTCATTCATAGTACTTTATAATTAAATGATATGTATTTTTCTGGCCAAATTTAAGGGGGCCAAGATCATGCGATTTAACGCCGTTAGAGCACTAAAAAACATCTGCCAACTTATAGCCGAGATATCGCTCGAAATGAAACAATATGAAAAAGTCATCGAAAATTACATCGAAAGGATCGGCTACTGCAAATGGTCTAGTGGCAGCCATTTAATTGATATTATTTTTCATTAATTAATGAAATACATCAAATGCTCCGAAGATATCTTTAAGTTTGTTTTTTTGTTTATTTTTCATTCGATGAATTTACCAGTCGGTGAACTTTTCTAGAGCCGTACATCTGAAGGACTACTCTCGATTAAAATAAAACATTCAGCCTAATTAATAATCGAGCTGTTATAGACAATAGGGTACAAAATATTAAATATATGAAAATTGACTCGTCAACATGAACTTCACGATTCGGAATTTAATGCTTTCAAAATATATTGTCTAAATTTTGAGTTAAATTAAAAACAGAAATTCAATTTATTTAAAGAAAATATGTACGTCAATGTAAAAACAAAACTTTTTAGATTGAGAACCATGGATAAAAATTCACTCGTTTATGATTTAAGCGGCTGGCAAAGATTGATCAAAAAACTGTTTCCAAAATTCATCGATGGATTAATAGATTTTATAACGAATTTTAGTTATTTGACAATTCCAGGTAAATGGTTAGAATTACTAAATATTTTTACCATAATATATTGATAGAAGTATCTCTGATTAACTAATGAAATAAAATATTGGAAATTTTATCATCAAGTCATTTAAATGAATTCAGAAAATAGAAAATATATTGGGCTGTAATGGTAAAACCATTTTAGGCATGACAAACATGCCTTTGGAGTTCTAAAGGTTAATACGCTGTCATCGCACATCTGTTTAATGTCAGTTACAATGATCTGGTCTGGTTATGCATGTCTTTTCCATCCATTGATCTGAATTTGATTGAGTTTGAATTATATATTAATACTACTTTAAAATACATTTTTTTGGTTCGTAATAAATAGTACTTATCTTATTATTTTATACTTTAATCATGAATACCCCACCTCAGATTGTAAAGCAAAAGTAGATATTTCTCGATGAGAATGCTCCCCTGAATTCCAAAACCGATCAAACAACCGATCGGCAAACGGCCATTCCATAAAATTTACAACGTCGATTCTCGACAACGGATCGAAGAGGTCTTCGAATCTTGGTCTGTGTGTGTGTCGGTAATGAATAGATCGGTGGCGGGACGGTAGTCAGCGGGTCGGCGGGGCGCGGGGCGGGTAGGTGTCCGGTTCGTGACCGGGGGCGTGTCGCCGGAGGCTGGATTCCTGGGGCCTCGGCTGACCTGCCTCCGGGGCGAAGCCCTCCCCCGCCACCGCCGGTCGTGTCGTGTCGAAAAAACGAAAAACGAAGAGACACCACACCGTCTACCATCCATACACACCAGGCCATCATTACCGTCCTCCACTGTTGAGAGCGTGATACACTTTTTTTGTTGCTGTACGCAAATTGCGAAATCTGGATGAACTGGTGGAGAGAAGAAGCACTTTGACCTCTCCGTAGCATATTTAATACACGGGGTGCAAATAAATGAACGATTTTAAAATTAGGTATAATACAATTCAGTTTTATTGTTAGGTTAATGGGTTAGAATGGAACAATCAATGCCTACTAGTATCATAAAAGTAACACTTTTTCCAGCAACAGTCAATTTGACAGCTGACAGCTGATTTGTGCTCAGTTTAGTTTACCATTTCACCATGAATAGACTTATGCCAAAACAACGCTTGCAAATTGTGCAAATTTATTTCAAAAATCGTGGTTCAGTTCGCGAAGCTTACCATGAGCTACGTCTATTTTATGGTCGACATAATCGAGCAACTAATTCGAATAAACATGGATCGTTTCTGCACCACGCATACTCTAATTGATAATACGCATCCGCAGAGACGTCGTACAGTGCGCACCAAAGAAGTGGTTTTTACTGTGGAGCGTAGTATTGAGAAAGACCCGAATGAGTTGATTCGCATATTGCGCGCAGCAATTGGAGCTGTATCCATCTACTTTATAGATGATTTTGCAGAAAAATCTTGATTTATGAGCTTACAAGATCCAGCACAAAAATTAAAGCGTCATACGTTCGGTGAATGGGCCGAAAACGAGATTGTTTTGATCCTCATTTTCACTACAAAATTTAATTCAGCAATGAGGCTCATTTTTGGTTGAATGGCTACGATAACAAGCAAAATTTCCGCATTTGGAGTGAAGAAAATCTACAAACCATTATTGAGTTGCCATTACATCCACAAACGTCACTGTTTGGTGTTCTTTATGGGCTGGTATGGAATCACTGGTCCATATTTATTCAAAAATGATAGCACTATAGATCCATGATTACTGACTTTTTCGTTCCCCAATTGAGTGGTACTAATGTAGAAGAGCTGTGGTTTCAACAAGACCGCACAACATGCCATTGAGCGCGCGACACAATTAATTTATAAAGGGAAACATTCGATGAGTGCAATTTCGGGTAATGGACCTGTGAATTAACCTCCAAGATCGTGTGATTTAACACCTTTAGATTATTTTTCTGCAGGGATATGTGAAGTCTAGAGACGATGGGCGACTTGAAAACCAACATTCGCTGCGTTATTCCCGATATACGGTCCTAGCTGCTTTCCTTAAATTTTGAAATTTCGATCATGCTTATTACAATTAATTTTATTTTATCGATTCTAAGTCGTTAACATTTTTTTTATAAATTATTCATTTACACTATATAGGGATTTTGAAGGCATTTAATGGACTAAAACAGAGGTCATAAAACAACTTAAATTAAAAATAAACCTTTACAAAATGTAACTATAAACGATGAACACAGACATTGGTAGATGCCAAGAATTTCCGAATTCGAAACAAAAACCACTTTTTCGCAAAATGATCTTAAATGTAAAACAGAGGTAGATAAAATAACACTTTTAAATTTTTTGAACACGTGCAACTTTAGTTTCAATAATTTAGCCGTCTTTCTTTCTTTGCTCACACCATTGACAACTGCTAGACAAAAATAGATATCAGAAATTCTGCTTGAAAAGTTGAAGTTCAGTTACAAATGACTTAATATTTATATGCCAAAAACAAACGTCCATCTCCGCATATAATAACATTATTTGATGACATAGCTGATAAGTAACAAAATTTCATATCATTTTTATACTCAAAAAAGTTTATTATAAAAAAATATTTTTAGATTTAAAAATATCCATATCTAAAATGTCAAAGAAAATATAATGATGGTCGTGGTTTTAATCAACAGTGGATTGCTAAATATTTTTTAATACGTTGTGGGAGTAAATATATTTGTTTTGTATGTAACGAAACTGTTGCTGTAATCAAAGATTACAATTTTAAACGACTTTGCGTAAAAAAAAGTTCAAGAACTTAAAGAGAGCTTACCAAATCAGTAAAACATAAAAAAACTACAAATCAAAATGTTGCTAAAGTGCTACTCAAATTATTGCCAAGAAAAATGGACCTTTTACTGGTGTGAATTTTAAAATAAATTTGGAATTGCCAAACAAAACCTAAAAACTTTTGGCAATATAAGTTTATATTTTTTTTAAATAATAGAAAAAACATCTAAGTTTACACATTTTTCACTAGCAATCGACGAAAGTGAAAACGTAATGTTTATTTTGCTTAATTGCTTATTTTTATTCGTGGAATTAATTATTATTAGGAAATAAATTAAAAAACCTCAAAAAATAGATCAATGTGCAATGTCAGCGTATATTTTTCCGGACACTGATTTTTCCCGACAGGATTTTTGCTGATACAATCTCAAGCCAGAGCGCCGCATATTTTTAACATTTAAAAATGGACAAAATATCGATATTAAATATATAATATTTCAGATTTATGTTGCTTCAGTAAAGAGTCAGTAATCGATCTTCAATTACTTCCATTAGTTTATTGTCATCAATAATTTTAACATAAATGGGTAGAGGCGAAGTGAAGAAATGAAACTGTATTTCGTTTTTGAAATCGGAAAATATTCTATCGAACTCCAATTTGAACAAATTAATTTGATGAGTATATTCTGAAAATTACAATTTGACAAAATAGTTACAATTCGACAAAAAAGCAAATTGTTTATATAAAAAAATAATAATAATGATTTAAATTTAAAAAAATTCAAGAAGTTACAACAGCCGGCGGGCCGCATGCGGCCCGTGGCCCGCGTATTTGACATGCTTGAGCTAGATTGTCATTCGTGAATGTGAAAACTGTACCAGATTATTTAAAAAAGCATGTTAATATTATTCTCAATGCTTTATTAGCTAACTAGGTCTACTCTGTGTAAATCAATAAACAACTGTGAATTCGAAGATCACAGTGTGACTATGGACAATCAGTTGCCCAAGGGTTCGATATTTTATTTTTAAATGTGTGGGTGCACCTTTACGCACACCCGGTCACATGTAATGACCCAGCCGACACGTTCGATTTAATAACGACAACCACGGTCGTATATGGATCGCGCAAAAGCAAAGAGCAAAAAGCGCAAAAAAACGCGCGCGCGTCTTTCTCACGCTTCCCCGACGCGGCCTGTCGTCCGTGCGGGCCCGATCCGCTTAATTGCCAATAATTGGGCTTTTCGGGTCATTTCTGGTCGGGTTTCCCATGTCGTGCCCGGGCGTTATCGATGTATCGATTTTGCTCAGGTATTACGTATGTACTACACCCCGAAATTCGACTCTTGGACTTTGCTGCTTATTAATATCTACTTTTGAGCGAGAGCGGCTGCTCGCTTGCGTGTCTTGTAATATGTAATACGATGTATATTTTTTCGCTCTCTTATTATTGTTGATTGTTACCTCTCACTAGTACGGAAAAAAACTTATAAGGGAGAATGGAGAAATTAACGAAAAATAAAGACCAAAGAATATATATTTGAGCGAGATGATCAATGAATAAAAAGCTCGCAGAATTTATTGGGAACTACTTTATTTTAAGCACCCGATTCAAATAAAGTATATATTCGCATAAAAATGCAAGAAAAATACATGAAAAGAGAGCTTTTTAAACCAGTGGATAGTAGAGCATATATAAATGATAAATATGGTTTCTTATTCTTAATCATTTTCCTCCTCTAAAGATACTGACTTAAACACTGACTTATACAATTTTTTTTATGGAACGGTTAGGTTTAAATCTCTTTGTTATAATAATATCCCCGATTGTTAAAAATACATATGTAAAATAAATTCTAGAATAAATAATTAATATTAAGATTTTTTTCTTTTAATCGTTATTTCAACAAATTAATAATTTCGTTTACGATAATAATTTACAAGATATTGTAAAGCCTTCCAAGTTGCACGTTATCCTCAGTAAAGACAAGCCCAGAATCACGGAGCGATCTAAACAAATGTCAATCACGGTAAAATCTAAAATAATAGCATATCTCAAAGAAAATGTTTCAATTCTAGAGATAGTGCAAAAATAAAGGTTTAGTGGTTCTGCTATTTAAAAATGTATTAAAAAATATTGCGCAACAGGGTGGTCGGAAGCGTATGCCGTCTGCTCAAAAAGACCACAGAATGAAGAATATCATAAAAAATATCGATTCAAAACTGCTGCTAAAATACAATCAGAATTGCAATCTACTTCAAACTCGAATATTTTGAGACCGATAATGAACAGACGTTTGGTTGAAGCTTGATTTAAAGCGCGAATCCCAGTAAAAAACACTATTTACTGAAAAAATGAAAAAAATCGCCTTGAATAGGCAAAAACTCATCGCCATTGGACCGTCGAAGATTGGAGAAGAGTGGCTTTTTCCGACGAATTCAAAATTATTCTGTTTGTAGCAGATGGTAAAAGTCTGTGCGCCGTAAAAAACAAGATTTCATTTCTTATGCATTAATCACTCTATGTGATGATCTGGGGATGCATGACAACTTTTGGATTGGGCTCTGTAAATTTCGTCCAGGGCCCATGAATAAAAAATATATAAATTGGTTGTATAAAACGACTTAATTCTAACCGTTGAAGAACTTTTCCAACATACTGCTGAACCCATTTTGCAAGACGATTCTGCGCCATGCCATCGAGCTCATTCTTTGAGTCCAAATATAGTTTTTACATTCAAACTTTCACATAATTTTTCCTCTATCTATAAATTACACAATTTAATGAGGTATTAAGAATCACATCATTAACATGGTCAGAAAACAGCCCCAACCTAAACTCAATTAAAAATTTATAAGCAATTATAAAACAAAAATTAAGAAAAAAACGACAAACAATTTAGCTGAGTTGAAAAAACATATTATGGAAGGATGGGAAAAAAGATTAATTTTAAAATAATCAAACATCTGTATTTATCGATGCCAGGCAGAATACAAGAATTTATAAAAATAAAGATGTAATTACGTCAAAATATTTTTTTAAATGTTATGAAAGTGTTCTATTTACAAGCTTCTAACTTTTTTTTTTCTCGATATTGCTTACTATGAATAGAACCAAAAAATGGTCGCGCGCACGTGTTGAGTTGCAGGCTCGCCACTATGCACTTGGTGGGACGACGAAAAAAATACATATTTCCCAGAATTGTCGCAATTAAATATTCATAGTTTTACAATACCCGTATTTTTTAACAATAATAACAGAAATTTAAAGTTAACAATTATAGTTATACGTTACACGCGTTCCGCACGCTCTTATCTCTCACTCACTCACGTCACTTAACATGCGAGCAAGCGAAATGGAATGTATCTCACCATACGCGCCTGGTTAAAGTATATTATTATAATTTAAAAATTGTTAATAAATCAAAATTGTACTTAATTGTGTGATATTCATCAAGTCAACTTCTAAAGGTAGCGAAATAAAAGCTAAGAACTTTATTTAAACATTTATAAAACGATCGAAAAAGGATAAGGAAAATGTTCAAATTAACAATTAATAAAAAAACTAATTATATGATCAGCTCAGTTATATACTTTCAATGTTAAAAAATACGTTTACTTTATATTTATATAATCGAAGTGTTTTCGGAAAGAAAAAATAAAAGTATTTTTTTCACACAAACTAAAAAACTTAATAAAACTACCGTCGTATCTACAGTGTGTTGTAAATAGTCGTGATAATTACTACTTAACAGCTTAACGCCCGAGGACTCGTATACGAGTCTTGAGAGAACATTGTTTAGTGGCCGTGATCTCAGGCATGAGTCCAGCGTCATACGTTTTCTTTTAATAAAAAAATACTGGGATACCATCAAGTTTGCCTCTGTATGATAATCAGAAATGGTAGTAACTATTTTTACGTACTGTCAAATTAAAAATTAATTATATTTCACTTCAAATTTTTGTAAAAGAGTCGTTTTATCTCATGCATTTTTAGGGCACGTGAATTTTTAATAAAATGTATTAAACATAAATATTTATTTCATATAAAAAATAATATTTTATGTTACACTTCTTGAACAGAAATAAATTTTAGGGTTAAACAGTCTGGCTAGGTACATAAGACCAATCGAAACACCTCGAATGATAGTATATCAATTAACAAAGTTTTTCAACCTAATATTCTGTATGTTACTGCAAAATTAAAAAGTAAAATTGTGACGGTAGATGTAGATAAATTAGATAACACAGTAGTTAAAGAACTTCCAAAAAATATGATCCATTAATTTACGAACATTTTTACCGTGTGTTATTTAAAATTTTTTTCACCATTTGGAGAACCGCAATGATTCACACATTAAGAAACCAGGAAAAAATTCAGATAAATTATCACCGTATTAGTATATTGCCGTTATTAAGTAAAAAATATTATTGCGCTTAAAAGAATCTCTGAGGAATAAAATCATGAATGAATAAATATGTATTTTTCATTCCTAATATTTTGTATAAATGGTTGCAATGGTTACAAACCAGTAATTTATAATTTAATAATATTTATGCTTAAATAATTCTATTAATTTTTGTATATACGATTAATAAAAAATACCCGTTTATAATATAATATAATGCAAAATTTGCACTCACCAAATTTTTCGGCCTCCCTTTTCTGCTTACAACTGTCACAGACACATTTATTTTTATCATTACACTTATGAACCACACAATATCACTATTTATATATATTTTTATTATTTACACTTTTTTATCTTTTTTAATAATTTTTAATACGTATAAAAACACTCGTCAATATGAAGAAGAATTTCACAATTTCTGCACATGTATGCTGTATCTTTCCTTATTCCATGTGCAGAACAAACACGACACTTTCCTCTCACACATTTCTTTTCACATTTTATTTTTATTGTCAGATGGTTTTTCAGCTCATCCGAAAGCTATTCTGGTGGATCGACAACACGGGCACGGCAAGGTATGGTAGAATCGATATATTTCACTGAATTCTGCATCCAGCCTCACTCGAAAGAAAATCTTTGAATTTAATTTTACTGTTCCGATTCACATATTAGTATACACTGAGCGAACAAAGCAATGCGTATTAATAAAAATAAAAAACATCTTCTTTTGTTTATTCCTTTGTTTTTCAAATTATTATGTATGTAACTAGGTATTTATGGGCGAGATCAACACCTCATTTAATTATTACAGTCCATTATACATTGAGGGTTTTATATTGTAAGGCCGGTCGTTCTGGTTTTTTCTCCGTGTCTATCATCTGGATGAAAATTAGATATCATTCTAAAATCTCTTTTCTTATTTGTTTTCCATATTTGAATAAGCGATTTACCTTTTAAAATAATTATCACCAAGCAAAGTTCAGTAAAAAAACTCCAGACGGTAAGCTGTTAGGTGCAAGATTTTTTTAATAATTCAAATCACCACTGTTTGCAGTAGTAGGATTATTACCTAAAATTTATTAATACTATATTTATTAAAAATTATGCGCGCGTTGAGTTCTGCAAAAAAACAGTGAAGGTACAAATGTTAAAATCAATAAACTCGTTACTGAACCTCCACATGCTTTAAGGTTTATGATTACGTAATTAATAAATAGCTGCTATAAGGAATTTAATAGTTAATAAGAAATATATTATATGTTGTGCCATAGTTAGTAGTGAGCACTTTGCGTGTAAAGTTTTTGTAAATGATACAGATTGACAAGTTCTTCAAAACATATTTTAATCAAAATAGTGAAAAAACCACAGTTTATTTTGTGTTATTAGCTTAGTAATTACAACTATTAAACTATTAATATAATATAATTTAGTATTTTTTTATAAATTCTAATATTTATGTGTGATGATTTTTAAAAAAAAAATATGATTATTATGAAATTTTTACATTTATTTGTTATCAAAGAAAACTTTTTCACCTTATATTAAATTTGCAATCATCAGTAAATAAACAAAATGGTTATTGTTACTGTTTTTTTGCAATGGAATAACGTCCGTATAATACAAAATTAGTAAAAAAAAATATTTTTAATTCTGAAAATTATAAGAAAATTAACTATAATTAAATTGTACCAGAGTGAGATTTATTTTAATAAAGAAGTATTTACCAAAAAAAATATTTCGTAAACAATTTAGTAAACAAGTATAAAAAAAATATTTTTCATTATCTTTTTCCAATGTTTACGTGGTTTTAATTTTTTTTTTAAATAACAGGTAATCAATATTTTCTTATACATATATATTTCTTTTTAGAAAGCACAATTTATAAAATAATAATTTATTAGTATTTAAAAAAACAACACAAATACTAACATAGATATATAGAAACAATCCTGACACATGTTATATTATATACAAAAAAATCAATGAAAGTTTCAATAAAAATATTTAAACAGGTTTACAAAAAAATGTATATTAGTGCTATAAAATGCTAAATTATAATTTTTATTACAAACTCGCATTGGTTTTTCTGTAATTTATTAGAGTATATAATACATGCATATTCAACCGATATGGCTATTAAAAATAATAATCTAGTAATATATTTTATATTAATTTAAAAATTCAACAATACCGTTAAATAATTTAAGCGTTTATTAGCAATAAAAATAAATAATAAAAACGTACTATAAATACATGCCTTCTTAAAAAAATCATTTTTTTCGATACGCATCAAAATAAGTTATAACTCATGATTACCAAATTACACCCCAGTTTTGTAAATTTACTATCCATACATCCGCCTGAAAAATTCATCCATTCTCATCTCAAGACCGACGTTCAATTACAAAGTAACTTAAAAAATACCACTTCTGGGCACACAAACCCCGAAATGAAATATTTTACAGAATCTCGCCGAAAAATCGCAAGCGGTAATCTCGGTTACCACTTATGAGCCCATAAATCATCTTAACGTCTCATTTTTTATGATTCTTATGGGAATTCGATGGTCGATTACAGAAAATCTTTAGATTAAAAAGCTCGATTAAAACGGCATTGACTTAATTGGTTTTGTAACATTTTCGACGCTCGTTATTATTATATGTAATAGGATGGATCGATTGTGCCACGGTGGCCTAAATGGCCTAGTCATCTGGGCCAAAATCACGCAAAATGGCAAGGGGCTATAAATAAAGGTTATGTGAGGACTAAGTGGCGTATCACCCTTATCACCTGTCACCTGGAAGTTTCATCGAAGTTAACGAAGGGTGCGCCGCATCAACCACGCCTTAACAGTATTTATGGTAACACATTGTATAACTATGTATGTAAGTATAACATAGGTGTATTGATTGATATAGTGCCGCTATTTTTAATCCAATATAATGCATTTCAATTTCAGATAAAGCATGTTAAAAATAGTATCGAAGCGTGGAAAGTGATTCACTCATAGGACGACAAATTCAAAATTTTGTAGTTAAAAGATGAAGAATAAAATAAATATTGATGGGTAAGAAGTTCTTAAGATCTGGCTGATCATTCGAATAAAACCGTTTGCCATTAAAGACACTGTTGATGATTTCGAATAGATGAAACACGAAGCTATATAACGATAATACGTAGATAGATTAAAAACTTTGCAGTTTTTATATAAGTTTATAGTGTAGAACATACTTAGTTTATAGTTTTAAGCTTAATCCAGTGAATGGAAGAATAAGGCTTAATCAATTCACCACTTCAAATCTAAACACAGAAGCTTTCACTTTGTAAGCGAACGTCATTAACATTGTTTTTTTAGAAGGCAGTGAAACCCTATGCTTAGACTGTATTGAATGTTACTTTGATTTAGGGCTAAAGTGGTGAACCTATGTTTTATCTGCAGAAACAAATCTTTCTATAAAGATATCAGAATCAGCTTAATATTGAGAATAAAGTAGGAAGACAACTAGAAATGCACATGTTTCTGATCAACCATCAGAGACAGGATGACTAGTTTGTTGAGTGTTTGACATTCGTAGCTCATTGCTCAAAATATTTTTTTTTAATTAGCTTAAAGTGATTTCAGATCACTCGAAACAGATTTTTAAGACGCCGGAATAATATCTGATATGTAATTTATTTAAAAAGTAAACATAAAAATGAAGAATTTTCTAGTCTTGAGATCGTCGAGTAGACTAGATTCGTGAGAATAGGTGCCATGGTCGTCGTTGGTTGCCAGTAATTAATGATATGACCGAGTGTCATATATTTTATAAAGGCCAATAATATTTTTTTTACTACTTTGCTACTTTGTCAGTTACATTATCATTGAATGCAACATTTCACACTATTTAAAATTCTTAGGTAAAAAGAATCGGATAAATCTAGAAAGATATATCGTTTATATATATATATCTATTTTTGCCCTTTCTGTAAAGTTTACAATTATGGAGCTAGCTAATTTACACTTAGGGCTAATATTTATAGCTCTTATTCATTGCATGTCAATAAAACGTTACCAGTGATGCCTTTTAGAGGTATTCTCGGAGTCGCTTTGATGACCGTTTACTACCAGTTGTCTGTCGGGTCGGTCAGGCACAACCGTGACTGATTGTGACCAGTAAATACGATAATCGCATTGTTTTATTTGGACCCTCTCTGTTGCAGTTGCACGCGTGAACGTCGACAATTAACTGCTATCTCAAGGAAATCGTGCTTGCCATGTGTCCAAATTCCGAGAAATACGTGGACGCAATGTTTTTCAGACAATCTGTTTTTTTTTTCTTTACCTTACCATTAAAGTGTTCGACTGATCATTTAGACCTTTCTAAATTTGAACATTCACGCAAAAATATCAACATCCAAGGAAGAATTGTATTAAGCCGATTCACTCATATAAATATTTTATCTCTACATCCATGCGAAGCAATTTCTAACAAAAACCGCTTCGAAAAGAAATTGCTAATGACCCAAAATGTCTCTAACTTGTCATAACATATGACGAATCATAAGTGTGTGATAATAACATCTTAATGAAGGAGCCATGACCAAAATAAATTACATTTTATCAATTATAATGTACTAATGAACTCTTAGATCTTGCACCACGATTACGCACCAGCTCAGACGTAAATTTCTAGACAAAAACGACACTATTGTAATGTCGTATTGACCACATGTGTTATATTTCTACAGATAAAGATATTGATAGGCAACGTTTTGCAATCATAGAGAAAATAAAGGCAAACATCTTTCAATGAGCTAGTGACCACACTAAAAAGTCATTTCATAAATGTAGTGTAAATTGAAATAATCGCTGATATATATCATATGTATCATCTGTTGGTAATTAAAGTATAATTTAAAAATGGCAGTGGATCGTTCAAATGTCAGCACACACATATATCGATTTTTTAACATGTCAAGCATTACACAAATGCATTGCAACATAGTAAACACAATTAAAACACTGTAAGTAATGAAACATCAGATTAAAATCAAAGTATATAAAAAATAAATAAATGAAACCTATGTTAGTAATTTTAAGCTATTAGTATAACTTATAATCAATAAATGTTATTGTGTACGACATAGCTCAATTTTTGTTAAATTATTATTATTAAGAAAATCTACGAAAACCTAACCTTTGATGCCCAAATGTAATTATAATTACGTAATTGTTAGCCTCGATGCTTGATCTGACTCTATTTGTTCGTATCCTATTATTGAATTGCGTGACTTGACAAATCACGTCGGTGTGTCACCACTTTTACGCCTTGACACCGGTGGGCGAATGTAATTTTAATTTTATTTTATTAAATTTTCTGTTGTAACCTGAAAGGCGTAAGCCCAATGCGTTACAGCGGGTAAATCTGTACCAAAAGAGTAAGTGAATCAGATATAATGAATACCTACAAATAAGCTTTAACCATCGGAATCGGTGACATATATGTACATTAATAATTAAAAATTATTATGTGTAATATAATATATAACCAATAGATATCACTGCAGCTGGGGCCGTTTTTTTAATAATAGTGCTTTTTTTAATTAAAATTCGAGTGCCGCTTAGATTAGCCGTTCTCAATGAATCGATCGACCAATCACAGGGCATACATTTAAGAGTTATGATTACGCGTTAAACAATGTTATTGCGTACTGACTTTTAAAAATAAATAGACTTTTATTTAATTTACTTAATCACTTTTACTTAAAAATTTAATTTGATATTCGTGTAAATAGTGATAATTACATATGCTATATGTGCATACAATTTTATGAATATATAACATATATGATCATTTTTGTGTCACTTATATAAAATATATTTAAATAATTCACGTATTTGTTGGAATGCGAATTATTTTTAATAAATATTGAGAGGTTATTAAACATGATAATTAGCGGTAGTTGATTTGTTAATCCCAACACAAAAATTACAAATTTCGATCTACAAGTCTTGATTATGTGGGGGTTGATTTATATGGCCAAAAGCTTAACGGCACTATAGCAACACTGATGTGGCGGCAGCGAGAGCAATGCATTCTTGACAATAAACGACAAACAGCGGCAACTTGTCTACCAATCTCATTCATAACATTGCTTTGCAAAGGTCCAATCTGTGTATAATTGCTACAAGTCACCGTCCGGAAAAATCGACCTATTCTACAACACTATCATACTAGTGCATAAATGCTTATATGAGTAGATTTGTATTGAAAAATAAGATATTGTGCAAAATTTATAAATATACAACAATACAACAATTACAATCTTATTTATTATTTAAAAAAATAAATATATAGCAATTTGGATGTAAAAATTATGGGGGTCCTAAACATCACACCAGATATCTCTATGCTGTTAACATACCGTTCATGAAAATAACTAAATATATTTGAGCTGCCCTCAACTCTACTATGTATCTGCTTAATACAGAATTTCAATATGTATTTTTGCACAACACTCTGATAGATATATCGCGTAACGATCCTCAGAAGGAAATAGACGGAGCGGTCGGTTGCAAGGTAGAAAAGATGGTATCTTACCTTCGCGCAACGAAATCAGATACGGGTTGGTCACGGCCGGATTTGTTGAACTGCACTCAACATGTCATGTCACGGTACTATAGTGGCCAACTGCTCGCTGGAATCAACAATGTAAATATATATATATATATATATATATATATATATATATATATATATATATATATATATATATATATATATATATATATATATATATATATATATATATATATATATATATATATATATATATATATATATATATATATATATATATATATATATATATATATATATATATATATATATATATATATATATGGTTAATATTTCTAGGAGTCGGATTACTCCGCGTACTTTTTTGATTCCGTGTGGAATCATGGTCCCTACGTTTCGGCCAGATTCGCCCAGCCATCCTCAGGGGAAAATTGAGAATATGAACATCCGGTGTGGGCAAAGCCCAGCATGTGGTTGTTCAGATCTGAACAACCACATGCTGGGCTTTGCCCACACCGGATGTTCATATTCTTCATTTTCCCCTGAGGATGGCTGGGCGAATCTGGCCGAAACGTAGGGACCATGATTCCACACGGAATCAAAAAAGTACGCGGAGTAATCCGACTCCTAGAAATATTAACCAAATATTTCTCCGCGAAAACGCATTCAACCACATATATATATATATATATATATATATATATATATATATATATATATATATATATATATATATATATATATATATATATATATATTTAAATAATTATATTCGCGAAAATCTAAGAATCAGTAGCGTAGCTAGGGTATGTGCCGCCCAGGGCGATCCTTAAAATTGCCGCCCCCCATACATTTTTTGCAGGGTCATAAAATCAGCATTTCTTAAAATAATAAATTGGTTATTATTAACCTCTTGTTATTCGTGGATTTATATATGTTTTAATGCATTCAAAGATAAGAACCACGCTAGACAATCCCATCGCGAATATGCCGCCCCTAAGCAAGTGCCGCCCGGGGCGGCCCGCCCCCTCCCCCCCCCCCCATAGCTACGCCACTGCTAAAAATCCATATATATATATATATATATATCGAGATTTTCACTTACTTTTTTCTATATTTCGTTACGGGTAATTCATGACCATGGCTGGAAAATCGCAGCCGAAATATAGAAAAAAACGTAAGTGAAAATCTCGATGAATCCCGAGATTCTAAATATTTATGTATATATACATAGCAGATGATTAAAACTAATGAGGCAATATTTAATAACTCTACTTAATCATGAGTTGGCTTAGTTTGTATTTTGGACTTTACCTAATAAAAATTCTAAAACTATAATTAGTGTTAGTTTGCTATGATATTTTCTAGAGTTAGACCCCTCTAGGAGAAAGGGCCCCGAAAATTTGTTTCCTCTCCCCCCCTACCTCTCTACAGACCTGCTCATAACCATACTAAGCCACTAATCTCGTGTTTCGGAGAGTACGATAAAAACAACAGTAAATTTAAATGTAAGCAATTAATGCCAAAACAAATACTGCTTTAGAGGCTGAAGAACATATATTAATGGTTGCAGATCTTCAGCTTGATGTACTTTAATTAGCCCTTAATCCTGCCTTATGGTTTCTATTTTATTTATTTTTATTTATAGTTCATTATTAGTGATTTATGTATAAGCGTAGATAATCAGGGATTTATATTTAATTAATATCACAAGCTTTTTCTATATCAAGCATTTTTAATGAAATTGCCAGAAATATATTCTGTAAATCTGTTGAGTTTGTCATTGACTACTATTTACTGCTAGTTTACTAAGTTCTAGTAATTGTAATAAGTGTCAATTAACATATGAAAAATTATATCAAATAAATTTGTAGATGCCAAACGAAAAGCTTGTCTAAAGTTTTTTATGCGCAGCTTATTACTTTTTGTGGATCAGGAAGACTTTCGTACTTATTCGCGAATCTTGAAGGGCTCATTGTTTTTTCTTCTTCAGGTAAACTTCCAGCTGGCGCAACACATTACGCTGCACTTTTAGATGCTTACCTTTTCTGCGAAAAATCGCGTGTCTCTCCAAGGCCCATCCCGAGCGCTAGGCCAGCGATTCGCAATGAGATAAAAACGCTCGGCGTGTCGTATTTCGACCACGTAACAAATAATCCGTATGGGCATGAAGCCGAAAGTGGGTAATTGCCCGTGTGCCAAATACATAATTGCGAGCGTTTCTTGAACACGAAATTAAGTGGCGGCCATTAGGAGGAGCCTTTTGTTTTAAGCATTGCGAAAATGCGCGAATCGATTCACGGAAAATGTTGGAAGGCATGATAAGACATCATATGAATACCATCACCAGTGCCTATCTTATATTTTACTTTGTGTAAAGTATAGGTACTAAGACATAGGTGGGCATACTAATATACGCTTGTAATCAAGTTGAACACTAATATTTTAAGCTTGATAAAAATTAGTGAAGAAAATATTTTTTTAATTTACTGAATTTACATATTTAAATTAAATTAAAACCATTAAAACATAACAGGTTAACCCTTATGCATCACGATGATCAAAATAAAAAAAAATCATAAACTAATAAAATTAAATGATTCAAACCGGACCAGCTCCTCAAAGCTTACATTAAATAAATCAATATGCAAAGCCAGCGTATTACGGAACCTGATGGCGTTAGTTGATAGCTCATGAATATGAGTTTGACAATATTTTTTTATCATACCACCAAACAAAATCATTTAATGCCACTTCCTTGCGGGTCCTTTAAGATGTGCAAAAGTTATCTTTTAGAAGTCATTGCAGCTACAACAAAATATTATACCAGTGGCGATATTACAAGATGTAGCGTGAAAGCATCATATGAAAGTTGTTACATACTCGGTAATCTATAAAGCCATTTACTGACGCAGAAACTGCTAAGAAATGTTTTAATAATACTTCCAAAATATTTTTTAATAAATTCAGCAATAAAAATCTAATACTATCAGAAATTAAGAAAATACAGCTCTTTGATTCTACTTGTGTAAGACACATTGAAAATATATATTTTTGAACGCATTATAGAAGTTTTGCAACATTGTAAATATTTTTGTTTGGCTTTAGATTCAAGAAGCAACATTTTAGCAACATAATAGTGTTTCGTTTTCGTTATATATTGTAATGAAAAGAATTCATTTTTTTAAATTTCTTTTTATGAAGAATCAAAACCAAAGGCACAGAATATCTTCTCTGTAAAACAATAATATTGATATAAAAAAAAAAAATTGTGTATGCACCGATATATGTCCTACGATCGGATCTGAAAAGGGTATTAGAGGATAAATACAATTTAACAAACCTCTTATCATTGAAATGCATATTAGGCCAAGATAATTTGACAGCACGTACTATAGATGCTGTCATAAAAAACGTCATTAATATAATAAATTATCTCCGAGCACAAGAACCAAACTATAGATTTTTTTGAAGAAATGGACAGTAATTATAACGATGTTTTTTTACATTCCTTGGTAAGATGGCTAAGCAGAGGGAAATGTCTAAAACTCATTTTTTCGTAACGGAAAAATATTATTTTATTTTTTCAAGAGAACAATAAAATTTACATAGAACTGAAACATATTCGTATGGTGTGTGACATCACAAAAAAAACTTTGTGATACTAATCGTAGTTTACAGGGTAAAAATAAAAACATTTCGCAAATGGCGAATAAATTATTTGCTTTTGAAGAGAAAATAAACATAAACCGTAAAGAAATAAACAGCAAATTCTGCGTAATATTTCAACTCTAATAAAAGCTAAAATATATGGTATTGACATAGTTTTTTGTAGAAATGTCAATACTATTGACATTTCTACAAAAAACTATATGTTTATTTTGAATTATTTAGCTGTCTTATCCAAGTAAATTAACGCCAGATTTCAGAAGAAATATCTGTTGCTTATGAAAATTCTCTGGCACAACTAGCAGAATTGGGATTTGATTATACATCGATATTTGACAAATTCATCGAGGTTAAAAGCAATATGAATCTGAAAGCATTTTTGAAAGAAAAAGGGAGACAGAAGAGTATGCTGAATTTTGGAAACTGGTACCTGAAAAATACAAGACTACAAAATGTTTTAATCATTTAGTAGCATTTTTGTACCGTTTGAATTTTTTACAATAATTAACATTTAATGAAATAGTAAACAAATATAAGAAAATAATAAATATATCACAAAAAAAATAATAAGTAGTGAAAAATCAAAAACTTAAAAGAGTAATAACTTAAAAAATAAAGAAAATTGTACACCAGAGAGGTTTTAAAAGTTGATTTATATCAACGTCTTGAGTACTATTGACTTTGTTTGTTTCTGTTCCTAAGAAAGAGAAAAGAAAATTTTCTTAAGATAAAAATAAATCAAGAAAATTCTAATTACTTAAATTTACTATTTAAAATATGATAATCTAAGCTATATAAACGTATTTCTTTGAAGGAAATAAATTTACTAAACAATGTAAGCTTTATATAAAATCAATACTCAAAGATGAATTTAGAATTGGGGATAATGTGAATTGTTTGAGTTGACATTGTAATGTATTCATTTATTATAAATTGATTACACAAAAATTATATTGATCTTATATTTGCATTAAAAGATTGTTACATATACACAGCTAGAAACGATATAAATGTGTATGTTTCTGAAAATAGTAAAACAGTAGAAAAGTATTTGAAGACATGCTAAGAATAAGCTTTTAAAGGCTAATACTTATTTTAAAAAAATACCAAAATTCATAAATTAAAAAAATTGTAATAAAATTGCAATTGTAAAACTTTCTTTACCCTTCATTTCATGATTGAAAAGTTAAGTATTACTCTATATCATGGTTTCCCAAACTATGTTCCGCGGAACACTGGTGTT
This sequence comes from Plectrocnemia conspersa, assembly GCF_051122295.1. Taxonomy (NCBI): domain Eukaryota; kingdom Metazoa; phylum Arthropoda; class Insecta; order Trichoptera; family Polycentropodidae; genus Plectrocnemia; species Plectrocnemia conspersa. Next base: position 4,098,672 of record NW_028277168.1, read on the forward strand.
CCGCGGATCCAAAATAGGTGTTCCGCGAAGCCTAAATAGATATTTCACAAAAATTTTGAGTAGATTAAAAAAATTGTTAGTCTTGCTAATACATAAAAATTGTTCATAAATCTGATAAAAAAGCCTAAAAATATGTGTTAAATATTCAACATTGATGTGTATAAAATCTGGAGGGAAAAGTTTCATAAGTCGGTGTTGTTTTTTTTAACTTTAAAATTTGATCCTATTTAAACAATATTTTTTTTGTTAATTAATCACACGATATTAGTGCTTGTTATACGAATTTTATTTATGTGACTAGATGTGCTACTAGCAGTCACTGTATTTTGCATAGGCATGCACTGTTGACTAAAAAATTTCCACAAATTTAAAAAATGTTATGAAGTAGCCGTGAAAATGATAAACTATGTAAAATCTAGACCACTTCAATGCAGATTATTTAAAATTTTGTGCGATGAAATGGGTGGTGAACATGAAGCACTTTTATTACATATTGAAGTGAGATGGCTATCCAGAGGAAAAGTACTATTAAGACTTTATGAACTTCGAAATGAATTATTAGTCTTCTTGAAAGCACAAAATTATTTGCAACATCATTTTATAAATTTTTTAACAAATCCTTCCTGGTTGATACATCTGCATATCTGGCGGATATTTTTACAAAGTGAAATGATGTTAACTTATAATTACAAGAAAAAAGTATTACAATTTTTAATATGAGAGATAAAATTGAATCTTTTGATAAAAAATTACAATTTCAGATTTTATCGGTTGAATCTAATAATTTTGATTGTTTTCCTGTCTTGGATATGAATGTTTAAATGAATTGAATTTTCAAGTAGATAAAAAAGTTTCACAAGTATTTTTAGAACACCTATATTACTTGAAAATAACTCTTTCGGAATATTTTCCGAAAACTAGTAAGGACGATTCCTGGGTTCGGAATCCATTTTCCGTGACAGTAAAACCAGTGGGCTTAAGGGATTATGAGAATTTAGTTATTGACTCTGATTTGAAACAAAAATATCAGCCAATAAATGATTTCTGGGCGAGTCTGACTGAAGAGTTCCCCAAGGTGTCAAAACAAGCTCTGGTTTTTTTACTTGCGTTTTCCACGACGTATTTATGCGAAGTGGGATTTTTTTAAGTATATTGCAACAACAACAAAATACAGAAATAGACTCCACGCCACGGCAGATATGAAAATACAACTAACCAAAATTGTGTATGATATAAAAAAATTGTTATTTAAAAACCCAAAATCATCAGTCATTAGGAGTTTTATTTATTTGTATTTTTATGTTTATTAAATAAATTTAATAACATTTCTTTAATAACATGTTTTATTTTATTATGAATTACCCAGCCTAAAAAATAAGCTAAGTGTTCCGCCAAAATTTTCGGATTCGCCAAGTGTTCCGTCGCTGAAAAAGTTTGGGAAATCCTGCTCTATATAATAATAAAAAAACTATCGGAAATCAAATTTGAAATATTTTAGTACATATAGTATAATATATTGCAAATATATAAAAATACAACATTATGAAAATAAGTAATTTTTGAAGGCATTTATAAATACAGTTTAAAATTTTTACAAATTTGCAACACCATGATACAAAAAAGTTAATACGCCTTTTTATTTTAGAGAAGTAACAGCTAATGATTAAAATATCTCAAATGTTGAGGCTGCCTAATTAAATTTCATAGCGGAACAGCTTAAATTTTATTTTTTTCTTTAGTTGTACATACTTCTGTATGTACTACAATTGTGTTGAATAGATTATGGCAATGTCTTCAAACAAAAAAAGCTCAATTAATAGAGTCCGTGAAACGTTAACAAGATATGAAAATCACAATATCAAACTCAGATGAAACAAGAAATATTATAAAACCATAACCATTAATTGCATTGGCTCTTAATCACGAATAGAAGCATATCGAATAACGGAATGTACCGAATATGATTTATCAAAACAATATTAATTGATACCTTTAATAAAAATGCCACACAATTTACACAATGCCAAGTTGACAATATAAATTCGCTAAAAGTTAACATCATATACGACAAGAAAATAATATTTATAAATTGAAAAAAAATATTTAATAATAAAAAAATCAAGCAAATACAATAACAAAATAACCTTTTAACAACTAATAATGAATTCACCAGCAACAAGTAGAAAAAGTACTTACTAGGCTGGTGATAACTATAAGTAGAAAAATATATTTTTTTTTTGTAAAATTTTTTATATATATTTTTTACTTTTTCATATTTTTTTAAATTATAATTAGGTGTGACTTATTCAGAAAATTTAAAACCAAAAGAGCTGAGAACTTGATAATTTTATTAATGTGTGACTTTGCTGCCAAAATAGACCATAGAAAGCTGGTAACAGTTTATTACGAAAGCTTCGCAATAAGCCAAGTAAGAACCGAATACGTTTTCCTATACTACCATATAATAATATATAAAAAAAATCAATACAATCAGAAGCAATAAAACGTTTCTCATCATTGATCAATTCCACGATTCGCGTTATCAAAATTCGATCAAAATTATAGAAATCAATTTCGTTTAATGCGATGGCTGATATTGGCGCCCGAATAACAATAAACACGCAATAAACATATTATATTTTTAACACAATATTACGATGAACGAACTGTACAAGTAAGTATCGAATGACAGAAAATTGCGAAACGGTATCATTTCGCATCGGCGAAATATCTGCTCGTTATATGATTACGGACGGGCGGGTTGTATGATATTTCAATATTTGCGAGCGCTGGTTTATGGTAACGCTGAAAATTGTATATCGAATTGCTTTTTGAAAACAACCTCGATTCCATTACGAGGTAATGTGTATCGACTCACACCTGTCTCTCGATATGCCCGGTTACCACTTAATACGGTTTAAGAAACAATATTTAAAATACATTTTAATTATGAAGATTGCGACCAAAGATCCATGGATTTAATACTCCTGATTGAAAATCTTTCCTTAATCCAGCGATTCTCAACCTGTGGGGCGCGTCCCCTTGGGGGGCGCGAGTATATTTAAAAACAAAATTAAAACTTTGTTGAAGGTCAAATAAAAGAAATTGTATAATTAAAAAAATTATATATATATATATATATATATATATATATATATATATATATATATATATATATATATATATATATATATATATATATATATATATATATATATATATATATATATATATATATATATATATATATATATATATATATATATATATATATATATATATATATATATATATATATATATATATATATATATATTTAAAATAAGAATACAGTTTATAATTACATATTACCAATAAATAATTTATTATTTAAGTTTATTAGTATGAAACAAATACCAGTTTAATATGTTATTGTTATTAATTAATGACTTCCTTGAGCCTGTTTCTCATTGCAAAGTTTTTGAAATGAAGGAGTAATACCAGATATGGATACCCTTAGTTCTTTTTCTATATTTAGCTGTGATCTGTATTTTGTTTTCAACGAAACCACCGGAGAAAATCCGGTTTCGCAAAGATAAGATGTTGAAAACGGTAAAAGTATTTGGAAAGCTCTTCGTTTTAATGTCGCAAACTCGTCATCCAAACCAGCCCAACATTCAAAAATCGATTTCTTATTAAATTGTCTTTTGATTTCACTGTTTGTTGTAAAATCAATAAAAGTTTCCTCTTCAGAAGTCGAGAGACCTTGTGGAACATTGTGATATGGGTCCCTAGCCCACTCGTAACTTGCTAGAAATTTTTCTTCAGCAAAAAAGTATTTTTTTTTTAATTTTTTGCTAGCATGCTTAGATGTTTGTTTATAGTTAATAAAATCACGTTTATATATACTTATTCGGTTTTGTATGTCTTTACAAATTCATTTATATTCGGAAACATTTCCAATTTCTTTTCTTTTAAATTTCTAAGCCACAAATCCAATTTTCTACAAAAAGCATTGACTTTATCATTTGTTTCCAAAATATATGTATTTGTTCATTGAAGTTGAAGATTCAAGACATTTCACTTCTCAAATATATCGACTAAATAACCCAATTTCATAATAAATACAGTATCTCGAAACATCACGGCTTTTTGTCGATTTTCTTCTTCCAGAAAAATACAGATTTCTTCTCTTAATTCAAAAACACGTTTCAAAAACTTCCCACGTGATAACCATCTAGCTTCGCAAGAAAAAAGTAATGCTGTATGTACTGATCCCATATCTTTACAAAGTTCAGAAAACATTCTTGATTTTAAAGGTCTCGTTTTTATATAATTTACAACAGTTACAACTGTAGATAACACGATATTTAAACCAGTACTCATTTCTTTCGAAGCCAGTGCCTCTCTGTGGATCATGCAATGTGTCCAGATACACTGTGAAGATTTTTGTTTTACTAGTGTTTGCCTGCTTTGAAATCTTCCAGACATTGACCGAGCACCATCGGTGCACATTCCAACACAATTTTCCCATTCAATATTTGCCTCGTTTATAAAATTATCCAAGATGGTAAATAAAGCAGTTGATGTTGCCCTTTCTTGTATCGGTTTGCAAAAAAGTAATTCTTCTACAGCTGATACACCATCACAAAAACGTACATAGGCTATCAAATGAGCATCTTTATTGTTATCAGTTGCTTCATCAAGTTGAATTGAAAACAATTTTCCACGCAATTTTGCAAAAATCTGGTGCTGTACATCTTCAGCCATGTCACCAATACGACGAGCAACTGTATCATTGGAAAGTGGAATAGATTTTAATTTTTTTGCAAAATTTTCTCCGAACATGGTTTCTACAATTTCAATTGCAGCTGGCAAAATTAGCTCTACACCAATAGTGTGAGGTTTCTTGCATCTGGCTATTCGGACCGTTTTCATTATGACACTATAATTTTTGATAGATCAAAAAGGGGGGGAGGCGCGAGAATATTTACGTTGGTAAGCTGGGTCGCAATAACAGAAAGGTTGAGAAACGCTGCCTTAACCAATACCATTTGAAACAAACTTGTTTCCTATGACATCTCTATAATCGCTATTTCTTTTTCATTGATATTATTATTAGTAATAAATACAATCCTATTTTTATTATTATATATTCAAATATGATATTAAATACTTACAATATACTAAATTTAATATTTTTTTAGATTATGGATAGATCATGTATATAATATTCATTAATGATTTGCCACTATTTAAAATGTATTTCATTTAAGTAGGAAAAGAATTTTAGAGAAAAAAGGATTTTCAAGCCAAGTGCTTGTTTACGCTTCAGCTTGGACCTTGAATAAACAATCAGTTAAGCTCATCAAATCGGCACAAATGATCCAGCAGCCATCACCTTCGAGCCACCGGGAGTTAGCTCGAGTATACCGACTATACCGAGTTCTTAATCGAATAATTTAATTATTAGCCCGATTTTCAATTATAAGAATATTCGATTTTTTTTATCAAATCACGAATGATTTTTTTTGTAATTTTAAATATAAATTTACAAACTGGCTAAGTTTTTCTCCACCCTGAAAAAATCTAAAATGATCAAAAAGTATGTAAAATAATAAATTAAGTATTTTCCTTTTGACGCCCTCACTGATCAGTAATTCGGCATTGTGTTATGAATATTTTATAAAGTTCAAAAACTTTAACGATTATGAAAGTAATTAATAATAACTAATAATTAACCAATAACTCTTTTTAATTAAAAATTATTTTACAGGAAATTTATTGATTTTTTCACTATTTGGTTAAAGAAATTAATATCGCTTGACCTCATGATTTTTTTTGTGAAAGACTTAAAAATGGCACTGGATTTTAATATCTAATGACAAAATTTCCAAAAATTTCAGAAGCTAAGTTAAAAGAAGATATTTTTGTTGGGCCATAAATACGGGAAATATTACAGAAATTCGGAATCCTGTAATTTAAAAATATTTCTGATCATTAGAACTAAAGAATTGCATTTTTCATGCGACATTTGCGATTTGCATTTAGAGCGTTGTTAAAGCTCGTTTTTAAACATTTTTTTCATTTAGATTTTCTGTACTTTCAGTATTTTCAAAGTCTCTTTCCCAATTATTTTGTTCGTCGTTGTCGCTCTCTTCCTTATCAAAATCTGTTCAATATTCATTTTTTCGGTATAAAACGTTTATTACGTTGATATTCGACTCTAACTCCCAAATATTTTTCATTACACTGGCTCCATCAGTTATTGTTGCCACAATGTCGATTTTAAACACAATTCCGAATTCTTCCAAGCGCCTCTCAACAATACTTTGGATTTCAGAAGAATCACATCTTCCTGATAGACTAGTCCTAAATTGAAAATATTTTTTCAACTGTGAAGTATATTCCATTTCGCAAATTCGTCTATTCGTCCATAATCAGACTGAAGCGAGCACCTGACTCCTAACGACTATTTATTTGACCAACGATCTCTTTTTTTGTCATCATAAAAACTTAACATCAATTTCATGCTATCCGATTGATTCCTCGTCAATGCATATCTCTTTTGCTCGATGGATTCTCGAATGAACAAACTATTTATGATCATTTTAATTAACAACCCGCCTTCAGCAGCTAGCCGAGCGACAGTTTTTCACGAAATTTAATAGTGATAGCTAATTTAATTTCATTCTACCCACACTGTTCGAACATTCTGTTCCAAAAATTGCCGTTGATTCTTCAGTTTTCTTGCCGATGTGAATTTTATGGATATGGTGTTTCAATAATCCACTTGTATCAATCCCTTATTTGAAATCTGCATTGAGCTGACTTATTATTTTTTTTTAAATGCTTCCGATTGACATTCGTTTACTATAAGCTAAAATCATCATTAAGAAAATAGTTGAACAATTAAAATGATACTGAACCTATTGTACATATTGTAAAGTTACATAGTGTAAATACGTGGGTCCATTTGTCTCATCTAAATCATCGAACTCTTACTTCGAATAGAAATGACAAGACGTCTATTTTTTAGGGATGTCATTTGAAGGCGAGGCAGGTGGGAGCATTTGCCCCCTTTGAATTTGGCCAGAAAAATACAAGTCATTTAATGAAAAATCGAAATATTAAAAATCGTCCCATTTGACAGTTGCGAAACGTCCATTTGCTGTTCAAACCCAAACATAAACCACAGCAATTAAACAAACTCAACTTGACCTAATGAATTTAGAAGTAATTAATGTTTAAAAACTTTCACTGGGTCAAGTCCAAAATACAAACTAAGCCAACTCATCTCTCAGGGTAAAATAAGCGCATTTCGCATATTGCTCCATAGTTTGTCTGCATATCGATATTACAATATGCTTTAAAATATAATAGCTATCCTAACTGATATTATTACGGACTTCTGACATGAGAGTATTGGTTAAAGTATATTCAAACCAAATTTTAGTCAATAGGAGGGGGCAACGATTATCACTTCTCAGAAGTCAAAAATTCACGTCAAAAGCAATAAAATCGTGTCGGCGCCGTTGCAGTGGGAATGCTCGGTAACGAGCGTTCCCACTGCAACGGCGCTGACAAGATTTTATTGCTTTTGACGTGGATTTTTTACTTCTGAGAAGGGATGATTGTGTTTTGCGTTCTCCTATTGGGCAAAATTCAGTTTAGATATGCTTCTTTTATTCGATTCTTACTTATTTTAAGTCATAATATTCTTATGAAAAGTTTTAATATGAGCGTTAGACAACCGAGTGTTTCCACTGTGAAGACGATGGGAGGATTTTATTGCTTTTGACGTGGATTCTAAACAGAGATGTCATTTGTGGGGGCAGGTTTTTCATACATTTGGACGGTATCTTGGCTATATCTGACGGATGATGGTTTTTAGGTGCTCCAACGGCATTAAATTATCTTGGTGGCCAGTTGCTCTTTTCTTGAATTTGACCAGAAAAATGCATACCATATAATAAAATACTATGAAATCGGAATAATAAAAAACTGTAACTTTAGCTTTCAGTTAAGAATGCAGATGGTTCGCTATTCTTTTATATGAAAAAGAGACATAGAATTGATAGAATTGCGAATATTAAAGTCTTTTGACGTATAGAAAAGGAACAGGAAGTGCTGCGGAACATAACGATAAGAAAGCTTCAATATCTTGGACATATTAAGAGAGGAACAAAGTACTAATTGCAGGGGAAAATAAGTGGTGTAATTCCACTGAAATATTCCGTACGTAAGCAAAATTTAAATTGCCAATAAGATAGGCAACCTCCGAAGGAGATGAAACAAAAAGAAGAATAATTCATTTACAAATTACCATAGAAGAAAAACTATATACAGAAACGGGTCTCGACCGGAGATTGGAAAACGCTGGGCTGAAACACAATGCACGTTCATTATGCGAAAGACACGAAATCTTCGGCAACCTTTGTAACGAGGGGGTAACTGTTTGGGTGTGAGGCAGATGTGACCTTTCGCAGAGGACTCTCGGCCCTCGGGGAAGGACCAGGTGATCTGCAACAATGGGTCCTCAATTCCTCCCCACGGCCAGCTGCTCGCGCTCCACCCACCGATAAATTAATCAAAAATCATTCTCAACCATTGCTACGCTTTTTTGCGCCGGGCACACCGGTCGTTATATAAATCATGACCCTTTTTGGTATATACTTTTGGAAATGAATTCACTGCGGCCGCGGTTCGCGAGCCCTGTGCTTAAGTTTGGTCCGATAATTAGGTTGCGGCGGTGTAGCGTCAGCCGCTCAGTGAGTTATGGGCCGCGTCAGGGGCTGTCAAGCGGCGCCCGCCCCCTCCTGCAAGCCTTAATTCGCCCCCGCCTTTGTTATCCCTGATCGATATGTACTTTGGCTCGTTATCCTTCGATAGCAATACGACACGTACCTATATGACTAATCACGACACGCTTTTTTTATAATACATAAAACAATAATTCATATACCTTGGAAAATTTCCAAGCGAATTATGAAAAGCTGAAAATTATTTAGAGTAATATAAGCCTTCTATTACGTATCTACATAAATTATTTTCACAAAAAATATTATTTCACAAGCGAGATTAATCGTCAAAATCATATTTTTATTTTTAACTAGTAATATAAGAGAACATAAAGAATTACCAAAGGTCCTTCTTAAAATACACTATTTTGTTAGAACATTTTATTTCAATTGCTTTATAATTTTATATGTTACTAGCTTTATTACAAATTTATTGCAATACTTGGCTACATACTATATTTTTAGTCCCTTGTCTTCACGTAATCGTCAGCATGTTGCTGTTCAGTTTCTTAAACGGTTTCTTCGGCACGTATTGCAGAAGCTAGTTCAGCTCATAATCCAAATTTCAACTTAAAATTCTCATAGTGGACCAAAAAATGGTAGCCAGAATGACATACGCAAATGTCACGTCAATACTGTTCACCGTTTGGGAAGAGTTCTTGTGACTTCAGACAGAATCCATTATAATCATAAACTGAAAAGCTAAATTGTATTATGTTTTTCTGTCTGTCACAAACAGAAAAACAGACAGACTCATGTATTTTCTGTTTTATAGTTTTAATTAAGAATTAAGGTTTGAGAAAGCGGTACAAATGCTACTATTATCTCTGAGATTATAGATTTTCAATTTCAATAACAATAAAATAATAAAATTTTAGGGAGAAAATTCCCCCATCTGCCCCTCCATTATGTAATACTTTGCACTATAAAAATATACCACAAATGTAGCGTTTGATTAATTTGTTTAGGTTAGGTTTTGGTTTAAACAGAAAATATACGCTTCGCAACTGTCAACAGGTGTAAATGTATTCTGTACATTAAAGTATTTTTTGTGCAAAGTATCATATTTATAGTGCAAAATAATAAATTTATTTTGCAAAGTATCAAATTTATTATGGAAACTAATAAAACATAAATGCAATTAAAGCACACCCAATATTACTTTTCTTTCGTCAACGAAAAATAAACTTCTTTTTTGAAGATTCAAGATCTTCATATTTCAATGGAAGTATATTTTCTAATGGTGGAAATAACCGTAATTATTTACGTAACAATCTAATATTTAGTAAAAACATGCTTTGAAAAAAGTTGCATTATAATATATTAGATTTAATAAAACACTATATGTTTACTTTAAGGAAAAATTAAAAGCAATATTGTATAAATTATCAAATATCTTATTGACTTCATTATGATTTATAAATATTCAAAATAAAGTTTAATCGTCCAAAAAATGATAGTTTTTAAGTAAAACATTCTGAGTTTTTACGCTTTATTGAACATAAATAGGTTTTAAAAATAAAGCAATTGCTAAGCTTTTTATACAAAATGCTTTAAACTTTGCAATAATTCAAATTTAAGGTAAAGCATCGTCATACTGAATCATTTCCTTCAAACAATTCAGTCAGGAACAAGAATTCAACCAAACTTACACCAAGCGGAGGTACACCGAATCGACCGAGATGACCATTAAATATTTGTAAAAAAACAGTCGCTTATTGACTCGACTTTTTGATCAGTTCTAGTTAAGCAGTACGTTTTCTTTGCAACGAACCAAGCTAAAAAATGTCATATTTAATTGTATATAAATAAATAAAATGTATAAAAAATAAATAAGAATATTTTAAAATAAATTTGATAAAAGGTAATAAGGAAAGTATCAAAAATATTTATTATGTTAAGTGTTAACTTCAATGCCAAATTATTCATACATAAAAATAATGAAGCAGATTAAAATCAATTGCCCAATTTATTTGTAATCAATATTATACGTGTTCGATATTACCCCACATTTATGTATATAAGGTTGAATTTTTAAATCAATAAAATGAAAATAGTGGACTATATTATTAAAATATTAAATAAATTCAAATAATGTCTACGACATTCATATAATCGGTGTTGCAGTGCACTGTTTTACCGACGCGACAGTGTTTACAAATGTCACTTTGAGATACGTTCAGGTTATGTTGCGTTCTGTCAATCTAAACATAACTTCATATATTTTAATTCAAAAATATTGTAAAATAACGATTTAAGTCTCACAGTTTAAACTAAAGATGGGCAAACATAAAAAACACAGACGACACTCCAGCGAGAGTGAAAGTGAGATAGATCGTAAAAAATACAGACCATCCAGAAGATACGAAGAAGATCGTTACAAAAATGAAGATAAATACGAAGAAAAGGCTAGCAGTTCTTCAAAACAAGCAGATCGAACGGACGATTATGAAAATTTCACTTTTTTGGATTACAAATCAGACTTGAACAGAGTCATCAACTGGGGTACAGATTTAGATAAACTGGTTTACGACATACATGACTTTTGGCCGTTTGTGACTAAATACGAGACTCTGCTAATCAAATCTGGTAAAACTGTAATACAAAAACCATCAGATTCTGACTGTAAAACCAATAAGTTTGATATACCGAGTGAATATAGCAAAACGCATTGTATCAATTTGAAATTGCATGCAAGTACAGATGAATTGTTTGCAAAGATGCCTCCGTACGACGAAGATTACGATAGGAGAAGACCTTTGACTAGAAGTATGTTTAAACAATTCGTAGATATTGTTGTTTTGTATTTGGATTTTAAAAATAGAGAGAAGTTCACGAAGCTCAAAAAATTGAGAAAGTTTCAATCAGAGTTACCCGTTGCTGAATATAGGTAATATATTTTATTTTATTGTTGAATGTATCTAAATATGCTTTTAATTAAACGTATCATATAGAAATGAAATTATCGAACGTGTGAAAAATGAGCGAGTAGTAATCATAGCTGGTGATACTGGGTGTGGTAAATCAACGCAAGTACCGCAGTATCTCAATGAAGCTGGTTTTAAAAGTACAGGTATAAAAAATATATTTATTCATCATATTTTAATATTATATTATATATCGTGACATAAATGTATTGATATTTTTATTATATATTTCAGCTTGTACACAACCAAGAAGAATAGCTTGTATTTCTCTAGCAAAGCGAGTAGCCTATGAATCTTTATGTCAATTCGGAACAGAAGTGGGCTATCAAATCAGATTTGAAAGAAATAAGACTCAAGCCACTAAAATTTGTTTCATCACTGAAGGATTGCTTTTAAGACAGGTATTATAACCAAAAATATATAAACACACATACTGTTGACTTGATAGAAAGCAAAAAAAAAACTTGAATAAGTAATGGAATCAAACAGTTGATTATTTAACTTCACTTAAATTACCTCAGGTTTAAATCTTGCACTTTTATTTTTTTTAATATGTATTGATGATATATCATATCATGTCATTTTCACAATTGCATTCACCAATAGATTATTCCTATGATCTCAGTGGGAACTTTATGTCCAGAAAAACTTCCACTAAAATATTTTATAAGTTAAACTCCCTTCTAATGAAGCATAGTTCTCCCATTATAAATGAAACCATTGTGGTCACTTTCTAATAATGTCAAAAGATAATAAGTAACAAATACTCGGCCACACAGAGAGCGGTCTGACCGGAGATTATATAAAAAAAATCTATCATATAACAGGTGTCCCAAAATTAACGCAAGACTTGAATTTTAATTCGAATTTTCGACAAAAGAAAAAAAATAACACATCGGCCATTTGCCTAATGTGTTAATACATAAATAATCCTATATTAAATAATATAAATTACCTTTTGACTTTGTAATGTACGAGTGTTACTTAAAACGAAAGAAAGTGCATGAGAGGTATTGAATCTTACGATAATTTTTAGCAAGTAATAAAAAGTACGATGCCCATGTTATTCCGTGAACAATTCGGATAGAAAATATTCTAGTAAAATTGATTTTGCTTAATAAAAGTACCTGTTTGTCTTCTTGCCTTCAGCCAAATACGTCTGTGCTTTACGGTCTTCGACGTATAATTGTGCACACAAATTTTGGAATACAATTTTAAAGGTTACTATTTATTTACAATATTTACAATACATTCAGAATAATTTTTATTATTCAACTATTTTCTTTATGATTATTTTAGATTATAATAAATGAATGTTAATCAGAAGTATTTAAAAAAAACTATAAAAGATGTCACCTATATAAAAATATATTAAAATGTCTTTTAATGCTTATTTTAGATGGCTTCCGAAGCAATACTCTCTAACTATGATGTTATAATTCTGGATGAAATTCACGAGAGACATCTACATGGCGACTTCCTATTGGGGATTTTGAAATGTTTGATTCAAACCCGAAAAAATCTGAAGCTTGTTCTTATGTCTGCTACGATAAACATCAAGTTATTTTCAGACTACTTTTCTGATGAAAATGCAGCTGTGATTGAGGTATATCAATAAAATAATTATAAACATATAGTTTATTATTTAACACAATTTTCTTAGGTACCTGGAAGGCTTTATCCTATTGAGCTTAGCTACAGACCTATAGCTGAAGGACGCACGTCTAAATCGGAGCGATTAGATGCAACGCCTTACTTACAAGTCTTGCAAATAATTGATAAAAAATATCCAAGTAAGCTTGTTATAAATTTAAATTTATATTTTTATATTAATTTTATATAAATTTCAGAAAATGAAAAAGGTGATTTATTAATCTTCTTATCCGGATTGCAAGAAATCACGTCTGTTGTGGATGCTGCGAATCAATACGCTGAGAAAACTCGCGGTTGGGTCATTTTACCTCTGCATAGTAGTCTTTCTATTGCAGATCAAGATAAAGTATAGAGTCACTTACTAGTTTATTTTAGTATTTTTAGAAGTATAGTGATAATATGTTTTTTTAGGTATTCGATTATCCGCCCGATGGAGTGAGAAAATGCATTGTGTCTACGAATATCGCTGAAACTTCCGTTACTATAGACGGAATTAGATTTGTGGTAGATTCTGGTAAAGTGAAAGAGATGAGTTATGATCCTTCGTGTAAAATGCAGAGATTGAAAGAGTTTTGGATACCAAAATCGAGTGCTGAACAAAGAAAAGGGCGAGCTGGTAGAACCGGTAAGATAATTTTAATTAAAATTGAGATAAAATATGGTCATTCATTTTGTGTTTCAACATTAATTACCCCTGACTGACCTCACTGTAGTTTTGCTGCGTGGACAATATGGTTGCATAGAATTAAACATCTGAAATAAAAAAAAATTATGCCAGCGTTAAATATTTACATTTTAAAGAATGAAAAATAAACATGAAAAGTTGTTAGTCTATAGAAATTTATTAATTTTATATTTAAATTAATGAATTATGATTGAAAAAAATAAAGTTCAGAATAATCATCAGTTATCATTGAATAATATTAAAGTTATAACATCATTTTAATAGGTATGGCACCTGTTGAAAAATAGAATAAGAATATCTTAACCCTTTCCGTTCGTAAGGTGCGTGAGACGCACCAGCGCTTGGCTCTATATTACTCGTAGGGTGCGTCAGGCGCACCATTTCAATTAATGAAATATAACGTCGATTTTTGGGTATTTGTTATGTTTTGAGTGGAGTTTTTGCAGTGTTGTAGACAAGACTTTCAAGAAGCATATATTATCAAAAAAATATCATTTTTACTTGAATCTAGCTGGGAAGAGCACATTTATCGCAATAAGTCAGGGTTTTTTTGATGACTAAATTTAAATGCAGATGTGCCGTAGATTTCTCCCGAAGGCAATGGTTGGCGATCGTCCTTCGGTAGACACGCGTCAGTGACATTTTTATTGCCTATTGAGTTTTCGACAGTGTCTCGGGTGTCCGTAATTTGTGTCTAAGTAAAACTATAGTAATTAATAATTTTATTTTAATTACTTATTTTTTCATTTTTTTAAATTTTACTGTAAAATTATTTAAAAATAAAAACATGGCTATCGCTGAATTTAGTGATTGTAATGATAATATGTTTTGTAATGATAGGGACGGGGAGGATTTCATGTTTGATTTTTCATCTTCCAATGATGATAGTAAAGAAAGTAACGTTGAAATTAGGCCTGTTGCCTTGAAACGAAGATGGAATACAGGCAATTAAAATAATAAGACAAGCAATTAAAGAAACGATACCTCAAACAAATCGCACCACATCAGAAAATTGGAGAATAATAACTAGTAATGACAATGTACCTTATAAATAGTAATATTTCCACACAAGTGATAAACGTCCTGGGCCCCAAGTTCCCGCAAACTGTATACAACCTATTGATTATTTTCAATTGTTTTACACTGATGAGTTGGTATACTAATAGAACTTGGGGATTTACGAAAAATTAAAAAATAATATTTTTCCATATTTGTTTCTTTAATTTATAATAAATCAACATCTCACATATTATTAAACATAGTGCCCTTTTTCGTGCATCACTTTGTTTATTTTTATATAAAAATATGCTATTTAAGCATTATTAGCTCGTATATATAAAATCACAAACAAATATGTACCATAAAGCTACTCATCAAAAGTTTTGTCTATTTTTAATTAAGAAATATATAAAATAATATGACATTAACTGCAATGTTTCATTTGACCTTCGATGGGACGTATTTTAGTTTTTAAAAATATACCTAACATCAGTTTATATAAACATAGATATACCTTGTGGATTTCTTAATTGTTGTAAAACGGTACAATTTTGTATTTCTGCAAGCGATGTAAGCTTTCTTCGTTCGCAGGTAGGTATATCTAAAACTGAGCGGCATGTCTTTGTTATTTGTGTATATTTACTTATTTATGGTTAAAACATTTTTTAGTCCCATAAATATTTTAAAATGAGTGGTCTATTGTGTTAATTTATTGTTATGGATTGTCAACCAATGGTACTTGAGAGAACCAAAAAAAAAAAAAATGTAATTTAGAGTAATGTAAGTACTTGTTCTGATTTCTTTGTTTTTGGTATTAGTTTATTCATATTTATGCTCTATATATATCATATAATTTTAATTTTTAAAAAGAATTAACCATTTTTCATTTTTCCCGAGCTGGCGACATACTTGTGTAAAGGGTTAATAATAAATAATATTATTTTTTCTTAAAATATTAGACTCATGGGATAATAATAATATAACATAAGATCAACTGTTCCACATGGCTCAAAACTCACTTGCGAAGGGAGGGGTTTATCGGAAGCACTCAGAAACGAGTGACTAGTTTTTTTATATAAGCCAATACTTAAGAAATTTTTTTTAGAAAATTTTTATCACACTCTTATCTTTCTTGTAAATAAGTATTTAAGTAGTTACGAGAGTCGATAAAATGACGTTCATATTTAGTTCAAAGAAACGTTATCTTGTTTGGCAAACGGTCGCCACATTATTTTAACCTAAATGTACATAATTGTATATTAAAAATTTCAGGACCTGGTGTATGTTTTCGCATATATTCTGAAAAGGAATATTGCTCTTTTGAGCCATACGGTACTCCAGAATTGCTGAGAGTACCTCTAGATAGTCTGTTACTTTTAATGGTATCTTTGGGACTCAACGATGTTAGAAAATTTCCATTTCTAGATTCTCCGCAATCAGACAATATCGAAAATGCACTATTAGAACTAAAACAACATGTAAGTTTTTTTGTACATAAAGATTGACTATGCAGTTTGATCATATTTTTTTCCATAGTATGCTCTTACAGCAGAAGAAAAAATGACACCACTCGGTAAAGCTCTATCAAGATTACCAGTAGAAATAGTCTTGGGCAAAATGCTTATATTGGGCTCGGTTTTCAAGCAATCGGAGATCGTTCTAACAATGGCTTCGGCTCTTTCTGTACAATCTCCGTACACTAATCGGGCACACAGAGATGCAGATTGTGAAGTATTATATCTATTAATTAATATGAAAGCAAGAGAATATGTTAATATTTATAATATTATTTTTAGGCCGCAAGAAAACCATTAGAATCAGATCATGGCGATCCTTTGACTTTATTGAATACGTACGCGGGATGGTTAGAGGTGAAGCAAAGTAATTCTTATTCATCATCAAGATATAAAAGAGACGATGATGATAGGAATGTAAATTCTAAGCAATGGTGCAGACGGCGCGGTTTAGAAGAGCAAAGATTTTATGAAATAACCAAATTGAGGGGGCAATTTAAAGATCTTTTACAGGTATATTTTTTTTTAATTATAAAATTAATTTGATATTGTATGTATTTTATATGGATTTTCAGGATTGTGGTATATTAGAAATCGTAGAAGCGGGTTCTATGTCATCTGCAGAACGATCTCTCAGACACGGACAGTTGAAGCAATTGAAAGACTTGAGAAGGTTTGTTTGAAATGTGTTTATATTCAATTGATAATTAGAGGTTTTAAATGGAATATTCTTAGGCAACATCGGAATCAATCTGCAGAAGATACAAAGAAGCGTAAAAAGTTGAAGATGCAAATGTGGGAGATTGAAGATGAGATGCGAGAGAAAGACTCTGATGTTATCGATATAAAAGATGTGGAGTTTAGACTCAATAATGATATGAAAAAAGTTCAGGTACTATAATTTTTTTTGTAAATTGTGTTTTTAATATAATCGAGAGTTGATTGAATATTATTTTTTAGGATTTGATATCTGGCAGCAGTGCTAGTAGTCATAAAGACATGTGTTTGATAAAGCTAATCCTTTGTCGAGCTCTCTATCCACAGGTTGCTGTAGCTGATGAACACAATCATCATAAGGTTAGCTGTTTTATTGCTTATTATGTATAAGAACTTTGAGAATACAATCAAGAGTGAGACATTTTGTATCAATAGATAGTGAACAAATTAAATTTACATTAGAATAGAAATCATTCTATATAATATTCTCATCTATGTATAATTATTTTACAGTCTGTAGCGGAACAATTATTTCACACATCCAACAAAGCCTTCGTATCCTTACATCCGATGAGCTACTTCGGCAATCATCCACAAGTTTTACAGTTAACCGAAGGCGAAATAGAATCTCCTTACGGTGGCTATAAGTCAAAACTACCGATCAGTTCTAAACATCAAGTTATATGCTACTTGTAAGTAATACATAAAACCTTATGAAACAAACAAGATAATTATTCAATGAGGGAATATATTTCAGATCTTTATTAGAAACTACAAAACCGTATTTGATGAACTCCATGAGAATGCCGGCCGCTCAAACATTACTACTATTCGCGCATTGTGTAGATACAAATCTATCTTTCTCAAGGTTTTATTTATTCTATTTATATTTATACTGTAGTTATTTTAATTTTACATTATCTTTATAGACTTGTGTGCGATTCTTGGCTGCAATTAGAATTTCCGACTCCTGAAGTCGGATTGAGATTGTTGATGAAAGCATCAAGCTTGCGTAAGCAATGGGATAGTCTTATTAACGATGGATTAGAAGGTTAGTTATTATTTCTAATTAAATCAATATATTATATATTAATAATTTGTTTTTATAGCTGTAGAAGTGAGCGTCGAGAGCGAGCTTGAAAAAGATAAGCCTAAGAAATCTAAGAAGTCTAATCAGCAACAGCAGTTCGAATTAACTGTCGGTTTAGCTTCTTATATGTCGACGGAAGTTGGTTATACAATTAAAAGACTATTACCGGCAGATCAGAAAATTATCTATAAAGGAATTCAGTTTGATTCTACATACCCAGATATCAATCCTAATCCGTTTGATAAGGATTATGTGTGTCATTCACATGATAAAAAAGGAGGAGTTTGGCTGACAGATCATATAGTCTTTGGAAGGTAATTTATTTAAATACATATCGCACTACGTTGCTACTCATATTTTATGTGTCGCGGATTGTTAGTTTGTAGTATTATGGATTAATCATTAGAATTCATTAGACCTTCAGATAACACAGGCCTGCAATGTATTAAAATAACACAAATATTTTAAAATTGCATTTTTTATCTTTTTATGAAATATCCTAACGTGATGTTATTTTTAGAATCAGCTCTAAAAATTGCATAGAAATCAGTTAACAAAACTAAAAAAAATTTCAAAAAGTATTTTGCAGTCCTATGTAATCAAAATCTTGCTATATAAAATAAATGTAAATTCAAATCACTATATATGTGAACACAGTATATTGTCTAACTTCTAATCTTAAAAAAGGTTTCCCTGCAAGTGTTTACTTTTTGTATGTTTGGCATGCCGGCAAATGTTATTTAATTGAAGTTGAAATTGAAAATGGATACATTTTCATTTTATTAGAATATGTTTATAACAATTTAGTAACCAAAAATGCTAGTTGTAATTTCATTAAAAATTGGCTGAAATTTTGGAATACTGGTATTGAATGCCCTTGTTCAGTTTACATCTACAAAGTTTATGATAATAAAAGGATTGGAATGCTATCCAATATCACTGTTGAATAAATTAAAAAATCAAATAAAAAGTTCCTTGTATGAATCTTAAGTAATTTTAGTGGTGTAGGGCAGGACTTGGCAACCTATGACCCACGGGTCACCAAGTGACCCATTTGATGATTTAAAGTGACCCATTTCAGTTCTGCAAATAATATTTTTTTAACGTATTACGATGTCACCACTAGACCACATATATGGTTGTTAGGACCAAAAAATATTCACTGACCCGAATAGTTTTTTTAATAGTCACATTTTAATTATTTTGACCTGCAGCCAAAAAAGGTGGCCGAGACCTGGTGTAGGTTATTTTAGTCCCTAGTATAGGCTGAAAAATTAAAGAAAATGTAGTTCAAAAATTAAAAAAAATATCTGACCCATGACATTTGAAAGTCATTTATTATGAAAAATCGCTTGCTGTTAACATTCTGCACTCCTGATATAATTTTTTTTAGATATAAACTCGGCAACTCTAATGAGTCGGTGTGTCATAGAATGGCCCAATCTAAAACCAAATTGAAAATTGGAGTAATTTTATCTACAGAAGGTTATAATGGCCTTTTTAAGTTAAGCGCTCGAAGATTTTACTGAGCGTTGACAGAAGACTGGTTGGTCGATAGTTTAAAGTTAGCGTAGGGTCCTTACTACTTTTTGGGTTAGAAATACCTTGGCAGATTTTCAAGAAACAGGGAAGTATCTAATGTTTAGGACAAGCAAAACATATTTTATTTCGATGGGCCCCTCATATAATATTTCTCCGAGGACCTGCAAAACCCTAATATAGTATTAACTCAAACCTGTAATTTTTTAGTTGTATACTTGTAACATTGTAATATGATTTAAAGAACTGAAAAATTTTCATTACAGTTTGTAGATACTCTATTCCTCTACGACGAATATCTAGTTCCTTTTTCTTTAACCATTATATATCTAAACATTGATCATTCTCCTTTCCAATTTTTCTTTTCATAACAAGTGGCAAAAATATAAAGATTTTATATTTTCAGTCTTGTCGAAACCGAATGGAGTCTGGACGTTTACGAAGAAATTTTACAAACACAGTGGAAGTGTGATGGTTGTGAAATGAGCATGTGCTTAACTCCAATAGAGAAGCTGCAGCACCAACACTTTACATGCGCTCAAGTGCTGAAAAATGAAATCGAAGAGCAGAAGAAAGAGGACGAAGCAACGACATCGCGTAAACCAAACTCCAAAGAGTTTTATTGTAATAAATGCAACAAAAAAATGTATCTCACTCCGGTGGAAACATTAAGACATAAAAAGAGTTGTGATGGATAAATAAAAATCTTTATATTATATTGTACAGTTTTGTTTATTTCACATATCCACATTACACAAGGGATCCAATTCAATACACATATAAAGGTGTTTTTAGATCTTACATTTTATGATTTAGGAAAATACTACGTATTGTATAAAGATAATTTATAGTGAAAGCTCATGTTCCCACAATTACATATACGTTTTAAGGATACACTCATTAATTATTAATTCGGCAGAGCCATAATTATATAAATAGACAGTCATAAGAGTACATTTTTAAGGACTTGTTACAGAGTGGTCATTAATTTTGATTGTACGATAAACAGATTTCATTCGAAAGAAAAATCAAATCAGTCTTGTTAACATCAGACAGAAAGATTTTTAATCTTGAAAGGAATGTAAAGTAACGTTTCAATGGAAGACGAAAATAATTCATAACAACAAAATTAATATACAGAAAAGACAACATATACACAACACAAATTACACTTTTTTATCTTGTATCTATGAAGTGGTATTCTAACAATTATAATACGATAAACTTAGTTAAATACATGAGAAGCGACTAAAGAATAGCTTTCATGAGATAATTATGTATTTTCTGCGTAAGCGATTTTTTAATTATATTATTGTAAAATGGGATAACTCAAATGAAAGCCTTAAAATTTCAATTGAAAACTTATAGTACAAGTAAATGCAATAATGTATTATTAATCCGATAGAAGTTGTATCACATTGATGACATATGTTTCGAATGCTTCCACATTTACTAAGGTGATGGGAGGATAGACTTTCAGATTCATAAAAAGTAGAATCCATGCATTTTGTAAGCGAGAAAAATTAGAGCTTTCATTTGAATCACTGTACATAAAAAGTATTGCATATTGTATATTTTTAAATATGAGTATCAAAAGCTTTGCAGTATGTTGTTAAAAAAGATCAAATCCTTGCTTTGTAAATCAAATATAATCAGACAGTTTATTATACGATAATTATAATTAACGAATATGAAAAATATTAAAGTAATTCCTCATATTTTATAATATATTGATAAGACGGAGTCTCGATGAATGCTTTATCTTTTATAATAATTATAGTTAATAAAAATGTTTATTAAAAAATAAATCCTTCCTATTTATAGTAATAAAGCAGAGACTCTCAGTTATTACTTTAACTTTTCACCATCATTATCTGATATAAGATTATTTTCTACCTCGCTCTATTCCGGGTGTTCGGAAATCTTTTCGTATACCATCCATCCAAATAAATCCTGGACTACCTTCACTCCTCTAATCTTCCAAGTTTATTTTAATACACTTGACGACATCAGACTCTTGATACAACTCGTAAGATTCGTTGTTTTACTGTCGATGACAAGTACCATCTTCGCAAGTAGGTCTGAAAATCTTCCAGTATTCACATCTCGCATCTGTATTTTAAATACCAGCAAGCTGATATTCTTACGTGAAGACCTAAAAATGATATTCAAAATACCTGCAGAATATAACTTAGTTTTAGCCTTAACAATAGCACTAGTGATCTTCAGTGAATCAAAAATAGATGCATTGTTGAGATACGATCAAAAAGCTGCAGAAAAACTATTGGTAATATCATGTCGGGGAAATTATCAGATTGGTTTGATGAGGATTATCAGTACTAATGATGTCTGCATTGCCAAGGTTGACAAGTTTGTTTATCTGGGATATTGCATAAATGCAAGTAATGTTTTTTTTTAAAAATTGATAAATATACTCAGAAGAAAAAAGACACATTTATACAAAGGTGTGAGGCATGGACATTATGTAGCAACGAATCTCAGCAGCTAAAAGTTTTCATGCGAGGGATCCTAAGAAGATTTTCAGACATTAATTGGCGTCGTCAATGTAACAATGAGTTGTATAAGAAGCCTGGCATCCTCAAGTATATTCAAATACAACATCTTGGAGAATGGGATAGACAATAACTCTATGCTATAATGACGATAAAGCAATTGTTGGTACTTCTATATCACATCTACATTTTATATTTAAATTTAATAATAAATTAATGTCTTGAACAATTATTTATTATAACAATACCCAGGGATTATCCTATATTTATTTGAGCGCAAATGAAATTCCACCATAATAAATGTCATATAGAAAATAAATAACGATTTGATTGTATAACATAATAATTATTTAACAAAAAATGTGCCTCACTCCAGTGGAAACCATCAAGACATAAGAGTTGTGAAGGATAAATAAAAATCTTAATGTATAGGACAGTTTTGTTTAATTACACAATGGATACAACACACATATAATACTCGTTTGATCGCGTGGATGACTATTGTCATCCACCTGGTTTAAACATTTGTCATTCTTTCCTGAAAGCAAGACTTGAATGGAGGTTTTTAATCCGTGCATCATATGATACTTTTTCCTCACAATAATTTTATTTTATTTCATATTATTGTGTTAAAAAATAAATAAATAAAAAATGAAATAATATATTCACTGTATGGAAAATTATAAAAAATACTACATAGCATATTTTTTAAATTGCATTGTTTGAAAAAATATAGACTCTATTAACCCTTTGAGCAGTATCGTCGTACATGTACGGTGGTCGATCTTTCACTGTTTAGAGATACCCCAGATAGTTATATATTTACATATATAACTGAAGAAATAATAAATAAAAAACTATATTATTATATTTTTTTTTAATAATTTGATTTAATGTAAATGATTTCTATACAAAATCATAGTAATAAATTAAAGAGTACGTAACATAACAAAAAATATTTATATTAATTTTATAACAAATATTGAGAGCCTTTGAATTAATTTATAAAAGCCGAATAATATATAAAAAATAATGAAATTTAATAATAGAAAGGTGTTAAAATAAATTATTATAACATAATAATATAAAATAGTAAAATAAAACGAAGAGAATCACTTTTTTTCTATATTTTACTATAAATCCAATATAAAATAATAATAAATAAATAGCAACAGAAATAATAATGGAAAAATACGTACAAATAACTTAATCCCAGGTGTATACTAACAAATTAGCAAATGTGGAAAAGTTAAATGAGTGTCGATTGTCAATCGCGTAACCTTTCGTGTCTCTAAAGTGGGCGCGATCAACCAAGGATTAAAGGTGTTTTTGATCTTATGGATAATATTAAAAAAATACTGTGTATTGTAAATCGATATTTTATAGTGAAAGCTCATGTTCCCACAATTATAAATACATTTTAAGGATACATCCATTATATTAAATCGGCAGAGCCATAATTATATAGATAAGACAGTCGCAATAGTACATTTTTTAGGACTTTTCTCAAAAAACATAAAGAGTGGTCGTTAAACTTTGATTGTACATTCCAAAGAAAGATCAAATCAGTCTTGTTAACATCAGACAAAAAGATTTTTTATCTTGAAAGGAATGTAAAGCAACGAATTAATGGAAGACGAAAATAATTCATAACAACAAAATAAACATACGGAAAAGTCAACGTATATATCACAACACAGCACAAATTACACATTTTTATCTAACATCTGTGAAGTGGTACTCTAACAATATTTATAATACGATAAACTTATATAAACATATGATAAAGGACTAAATAACAGCTTTCACGAGATAATTATATTGTATTTTCTGTATAGGCGATTATTTTAATTAAATTATTGTATAATAGGATGATTCAAATAAAAGCCTTAAGATTTCAATAAGAAGTTGTATAACATTGATGATAGACTTGCAGATCCACGAAGTGTAGATCCATGCATTTTGTAAGCATGAGCAATAAGGTTTTCATTTGAATCATTGTACATAAAAAGTATTGGATATTGTATATTTTTATATATGTGAGTATCAAATATAGCTTTGCAGTAAGTTGTTAAAAATTTCAAATCCTTGCTTTGTAAATCAAATAATATGAAAAAGTTAGTAGAATCTCAAATTTAGAAAAAAGATTGTTTGACTAATTAGTCATATTATATATTATAATACCAAGACGAGGACTTGGTTAATGCTTAATCTTTACATCATCTGGTGTAGGCCATGGCCTTATTTAATATTATTTTCTACCTCGCTGTATTCAGAGAATATGGAGATTTTGTAATATACCATTCATCCAACTAAATCCCAGACTCCTGATACAATTTGTAGGGTTCGTTATTGTACTGACCACGCCAAGTATCGCCCAAAAGTCTTCTAGACTCGCACTTGTATTCCAGGACTGGTCTTACCAGTCTTGTATAGACATGTTTTAGTTCTTCTGGATATACAAGTGCATTCGAGTTGTTTATGCAGACCAAAGAAACCTGTTAGTTGAAATCAATCTCTTTTCAACCTCGGCATTGACATTATCTGTTGTATTTACGAGAAATCTTATATAAATAAACTCATCATTTCGGCAATTTATATAACATTGGTGCGGATATTGTCCGATTTCAATCAATGTCATGGATATAGACATTGCTTTATTTTTATTTAATTGTAGATACAAGAGATCAATGAAGCATTATAATTCACGGAACAACTTAAGATATGTTAATTTGGAACGGACCATGATGTCAATGTCATCTGCATTGACTTAATATAAATGGACCTGGATAAAATAACAGAATACAACAAAGCTCTAGCATTAATAATATAACTGGAGTGATCATCTGTCAATCAAAAAAAGATTTGTTGTCGAGATGCAGAAAAAACTATTTGTAATACAATCCAAGGAAGGGCCCAGATTGGTTCGATTAGGAATGTCAGAGTGCGACAACTCTAAAAAAACTGGTATTCCTTAAAATGCAAAAGCCATATAACACCAGGAAAGGCGTAGAGAAGAGAAGACAAAAAACGAATATATGAAAACATACAGCTGGATCCGTTGGAAGAGTAGAACGCAAATGTATAATTTTATAAAAATATAAATAGCATCTGGAAGGAATTTAAATCACGTCTTCTGTCCATGTAAGGATGAAACCTTTTTAAATAACAGACGAAACCTAATAGGTAGATGGTCTGATCAAATCCGAGATTTCAATGTTCTTAAGTATCAATGAGACTGGATTTTAATACAAAGAAAATAATTTATAAGTTAGTGGTAAAAACTTGATTAAACCAGACAATATCAGTACCAACAATGTCTGTATTGACGGGGTTGACAAGTGTTTATCTGGGAACTCTCATGAATGCAAAAAATGGTATCAACGCCGAGATTGAGAGGGGAAAGTTTTCAACGATTAGGTTTTTCTTTGGTCTGCATAGACAAATCTATACCACCCGTATACTCAGAAGAAGAAATAACATATCTATACAAGACTGATTTGACCAGTCATGGTATACGGATGTGAATCTCAGTGGCTAAGAGCGTTTGTGCAAAGGATCCTGAGAAGATTTTCAAACATTATTTGGCGTCGTCAATACAACAATGAGTTGTATAAGGAGCTTGACGTCATCAAGTATATTAAAATACAACGTCTCAGATGGGATAGACAATAATTCGTTATGCTATGATGATGAAGTAGGTAATCAGACTGTTTGTGTCTTTATATTAAATAATACATTTAGCTCTTAAATAATACATTATTAATAAAAAAATACCCAAGGATTATCTTATCTGTTTTTTAATAAAAATGAGATTCCACCATAATAAATACGACTAGAAATTTCATTCAATAAAATAAATAACCACTTAAAACTTAATAATAAAGAATAGAAAATAACGATTTGGACTGTATAAGAATTAATAATAACAATTCATATATCACAGATTTAAAATGAATAAATAGAAAATAAATACATACAAGAATAATAAATATATTCGATAAAAATATATGTATTCTTATGCTAATGCGTTTGTGCAAATTATGCGTTGTATATAATAATAAAAATACTGAAATACAAGACAAAAAAATTTTTGGTCAAATTTTTTTATACAAAATAATTTAAATTTAGTTTAAAAAATATCAAAATAATTGTTTGTATTCATAAACCCAACGTCGCATAATGTATTATTATTTCGTCAAATTGTAAATTACTACAAGACACAAATAGTTCACTAAAGGTGCGATCGACCGTCAGTAACTACAATCTAAAACGATCGGATCTTTCATGCGATACAAAAATATATATATACGCAGATGCGTAAAATGCTTTTTGTCACATACCAAACATTTGTACCGTTTAAGATTTGATCAAGTACAACTGTTCAAACAACATAGATAACTCCGTAACAACGATAATAGGTAGAAGACACAAAAATTTACATCCATCACGCATAAATAATTCGACGTTGTTACTCTCACATTTCAAAAATTTACATAGACGTAATGACTTAAAAACTAGGACTTACATATAAACATTGACTGGAAATTACACACGTACGTTACGTTGGGTTAAATTAAATCATATAGGAAAGTTGTACAACATTAATACTATACTATGTACATATATACTGTGTTGATATATTAATCTGGAGATTCGCACGTTTGATAGATGATGCGACACAAGTCTGAAAGTTGAGCCTATGACTAAAATGATCAAATATAGAATCGGTTCTCATTATTTGTATAAGTTAGAGCATATTATTATTAAATATTGCCTGAATCTTCATATGTATACGCTCATTACCCATATCGATTTGTTCAATTCATGTTTAATGTGTCGCATCCTGTGCTTCATGATAATGCAACATTTTAAGACAAATAAGCGTATTGCATGATGTGTCGAAAGTATCCTTTAAAGGCTGTTTACTTTTTCCTCGGCGTCGTTGGTCTCCCTACGGCCGGGCCCGTTTGGGTGCAATTGCAAATAGCTTCGAATATCCGCACGAGAAATCCTCTGGCTCTAGTTCCGATGCGTCGTTTTAACCCTAGAAATAAATAATGACCATGTAAAACGGACATTAGTCGCACGCAAGCATTTCAAAAGTGTGCGATTTGCATGCAAATGGCTCTGAGAGACCTTTGTTTAGTTGTGCGACAAGAAAAGGAGTGAATAAATTAAGTTTACATGATGGATGGGTTGTAATGGTAATTATGAACTATTCATAAGATGCCACAGTTTATGAGATAGTATAAATCCTCAATATCTATGTAATTGATATGCAAGTCAACAACTAAAGTAAGATACGTATAATTGATATTCTTTAGTGGTATGACCTGGGAGAGTAGAACAATAACTATTCAAAGGTCCGTACTTGATCTCATTTTATTAACTGTGAATCGGAAAATTATATAATTTTTAAAACACAACGAATAAGAGTGAAATATATAAAAAAAAATAACTCACCTTGTTCTATTTCAGCCTCCTGAAAAAATTAAAACAAACATAAGATAAACGTTCAAGATAAATATACAATGTATGTTTACGATGTGATAAAAAAGATCAGAGATGTTGAGCAAATATACAACAGTATTATAAATATAATAAATGTAATACGTACGTTTTTGGCTTTTTCCCGTTCGTTGAGCTTGGCTTCTGCGTCGCTCTTGGCTTTGGTCAACACTTCGTCTACAAACTCTGTGGCTTCCTTCATCTTCTCGGGATCTTTTTTGAATAAGGCTACTTTCTCCTCTAGTGTGATCTGGTCGGGCGATGCCAAATCGAGATTCATCTCAGACTTCATATTGTTTCTATTTATTGTACCGTTTATATATTGCAAAGAATTTCTTCTAGCCGCTTCAGTTGATTGTCTAAAATATAAGAATAAATAAAGTTTAGAGACATTTTAGGATTAATTTAATTGAAATTTCTAATAATCAAATATAATAAACAATGTGATCTAAGCTAAATCACAGAAGTCAGGTTTTAAGAATTTGGTTAGAAGCAGACTGAAATATTCATTATACATCTTTTTTAATGGAATATTTAATCTACTCTTAGCTTTTTTTTATTTGAATTCTGATTTTTTCATATTTTTAGTATTCAATTGTTATAATTAGTATTGTGTGGCCGTAAGCTGTATCTGATCGTTAACTTTTCGGACCTCACGGACCACTAAACCTAAAATTTTGAATTCCATGGATCACAACTATGATTTTTTCATGAAAGTAACATTATAAATATGAAATGGTACTTGTTTATCCGTGAGAGATACTTAGTGCTCGCCCACTTGTTTGCCACGGCCAGTTATGTAATTAAATTAGCCTGTTTTCTTACTGGACTTTTATGACCGATGCGCTAGTTTTTTAGTACAAGTTACAACCTGCATTTGAACAGATTTAAAACAGCCGTTAAATATTTTGAGCAAATGTGAGATCTAGCAATTTTACTCGATAGTTGCATCGCTTATACCGGGTATTGATTTGTGTCTTTAATTAAAGCACAATCTAATGAGGCGAAAATTAAAAATTAAAAGAAAGTCGAATCAGAATATAATAAAACATTGTAATAAATAAATTTCAAGTATATTTAAATTACTCCACGGATCATCACAGTTCTCTCAAGGACAATCAGCGGTCCGCAGACTAATAGTTCATCGTAAAAAAATCTGAATTATATCATTTTTTCAAAGAGAATTTTATAACACGAACGACTATTATCACACTTGTGTGTTATTCACTATTACGAGTTAAATCTTTTTATAACATTTAAAAATAGGTGCGCAGTTAGCTAATACTAATAATAAAATCATCTGTTACACATTTTCATAGAAGTATGATACTGATTTTTGGTACTTGTTGATTAGCACAGCGCTACGTTAAAAAATCATCAGTTTTACTCCCCACTGCGTTTTCCGTGCTGTTCAAACCCAAACCTAAATAACCATTAAACCGTTATTTTATTTGAACAGCAAATGGATGTTTCACAACTGTCAAATTTGAATGTGGCGCTGTGCTAACTAGCAAGTACCGATTTTTTTACTTGACGAACTCTTTGTATATTTGTTTCAATATGATCAGCTTATGGTCATTGATTGTGTTATAGACATGATATGATATGGGAAAAAAATTATTCTTAATTTTAATTTCAATGATTTTCAACTCCAAAAATTGATACAAAACTTGATATGTGTAGATTTATGCGTGTATTTTAATAATATATTCATAAACTACTTTTTTTTAATTTTTTTATATTTAAAAAAAAAATACTAACTGCAGAGCATTATAGTAATTATCTAACGAATTTATATAAGCTAAACAGAGACATCAAGAAATAATTATTTGATTTGTAGCTACAAATTAAAAAATATATTGTAATGTGTTAGCAGCACTTGAAAATATTTAGATTCATATTCATTATTTTCAGATAAAATTTGGACGTTGAGTTAAACATTTTAAACATACGATTTTGCATTATAATAATGACTACTGTTCTCTAAACAAATCTACTCCAGTGGGTTTTCACGAGTATTTTTAACTAATTGTAAATAATGATTTTATGTTTTCTTTGCGATGTATGCAAACCAAGTAAATATATATGAAATTATATTGAGAATCTGTCTTTATTTTTTATTTCATTTTATTTCTATCAATTAAACAAAATGCCTGACAGTTTTACGAGTGGGACATAAAAGAATTATGACTAGAAAATATTATTAACTGATTATGATGCCATTTAAGGTCCGAAACATTTGTATACTAAGCAAATTTAAATAAATAATCCTTTAAAAATAATATTATGTAGGACATATACTATTTTTTATAGAGCAATATATTAAATAATTGTATGTGCATTACTGTTGGTCAGAATAGTGAATATCCCATAAATAACTCTTTGCATCGAATTTGAAGATTTACCTTACACAAATGCCTCTTAAATCTCAGCTTTTTTATAATTTAAACTCACTGCATAAAATTATTGGTATGAACTTGTCCAATATTAAATTATATTAAATGCATACATAAAGCTTTTAATTTCAAATGACACATATGTGAGTCAGCGGCTCCTAACGATAGATTTTACTAACAACTTACAGGTGGTGAAATGTGTTATAATTGTTTTTAAAAAAGAGTTATTATGTCACTGGAAAGCAACCACTATGGTTTAATTTATTTATGCTTATCATTCAAGAATTTATCTAAATAAGCTTTTCACATTCATACAAGTGCAATTTAGACCGAACTGCTTGTCGAGCTTACAATAGAGTAGTAGTAGAAATACCAGTCCTTAAAGAACTGATGTTAGTGTCTCACAAATTTCGTGATTGTGTGTCAAAGTGAGTCTCTCTCTCTCTCTCTCTCTCCTCTGTCTTTTGTATATTCTCTCACAGAAGCTTGAATAAACAGGGAAAATATTTTTTTAGACCAAATAAGCCGAATTGTCAAGCTCTGCTTCTCTAATGTACGCCCCCTTTAATGAAGCATTATTGATCTAGATTATTCTGCATTTGACACCGTCACCCGATACTAACACCTAAAATAAATTGGTATTCCCATTACCAACTAAAATAAGTACATTATTAATTATTGCTTTTAAAGATGTGATCTTTTTAATTGACCAATATGCATAGATAAAAGCAAAACATCAAATTGTATTTTTTTTTGTTGTTTCAAAAAAGGTTATAGTATTCATGATAGTACATGTATACCATTTTCCTGCTACAATAAGCAGCAGACAATCATTTTTCAATAGAAAATGTACAACTATAAGACTGTAGTTAAATAAAACCTTGAATTACTACATAACCAACGTATTATGAACATGAAACATGATATAACCGATCATTTTGTTCAACAAAACACCGATTTAAATGCGCATATCCAGCAAGTGCACTTCTGCGCATAAGGGTCACCCTTGCACAAATATCGATTGCATCCCAATAGTCTGCGCAATGCATAAATAATACACCACGCAATTTTGCGTGTAACGAACAATAACAGTCGAGTCGTAAATTAAATAATAAGCCTTTATATTGAACGTAATGATAATCTTAATTGCCAATTGGCTAAATTTACCTAAGCTATGTTTCAGTCGAATGAACTCTGTCGAATCCTATCATGATCTGAATGAAATCTGCCGGATTATGTTACAGTTGTTGCGGTTTAACGTCGGTGCAATTTTTCCGATTGAATTTATTTGAGGATTTGTTCAAAATTAGTGTCTTTGTCGACGAACAAAAATGGCGACTAACCCCTGTCATCGATCAGAGCAGACTAAAGCAAACGATGTTGCCATATGGGAAAATAGTCTGACGTCAATATCGAACTGATAGCGAATTAAATATTTTTTCCAACTAAAATATTAATTATTATACCTAAATTAATATCATAATAAATTATTAATCAACTGCAGTTAAATTAAAATGTATTTCATTTATAAAATTTATTGGGTTTGTGGGGTAATTTTGAGCATCTTAACGCTTAACAATATATTTTAATTATTTTCAAAATGTTTTTCAAATTTAAATATGTTTTTAATTGTTGAAAATCTGTGAGCTTGCAAATATTTTTTAAATTATAAGATCGAATAAATTTTAGTAATCTCGTTGTATTTCAGGGGTAATATCGAACACAGAATAAAGCTTATATTTTTGCGCGCAGTTTCAAAACTATCTAATATGTGGGAGCACTTATTTACGCCATAATTTATTTAAATATTATTTCAATAAATTAAAGTGTTTTTCAACTTTATTAAATTATGCAAAAAACAGATTACCTGGCTCAAAGGTTCATGCCACATTTAGGTGCCCAATGCATACTAGTGATTTTTTTGATGACTTCTAAAGATGTCATTCGCAGTCAAAGGGCTAACAATGCCTTATAATTGTTTTTGCTACTCATTTAGAATATTGACTCCATACTTGGAAACCAATGGTTATGAACTCTCCGCTGCGTTTGATCATAACAGCTACAAAAGCAGCCAACAATGCTTTGCTGCATAAATACGTTTTAAAATTAAAATTTATTAGTTGTGAACGAGCGGTAGCAAGCGTGCATTAATTATAACATCTATGTATAATAAATCTTATTGCTAATTTATATAATCCTTCTTTTAACCCTCTTTTCACCGCGTTTGACGGCTGCAGCCGTCATAACGAACAAGCCCCAGGCGCATATGACGGACCTAGTCGCCATAAACTTTAGAACCTTGTATCACAGTAGTTTCATATAATTTAAGGTTGAAAATTGCTGGAATGAAATTTTGTTAAATTACTATAATTACATAATGTTTTCTTAGCTTTGTTTGCATCTGTTGAGTCCAGTCATGTCCGACGATCGGGTTATTCTGTGAATTTTGTCATCGTAGCTGGACGTAATAGCTGGATCGAAGTTTAAATAAAGAGGGAAGCAGCTGCTTTATCGGTCGATGTTCGGTGTAGCTCAGCTTGGTGCGAGTTCAGATGAACTTTCCTTGTCACGAGTAACTGGTGAAAGTTCTTTTGTCCAAGTTAAAGTGAAGGATGCGTACTATGTACGCTATTATATATGCTTAATAAAGATTAAAAAGATTTCTTTGCTTTGGCTTCTATCGACGCCAGGGCCATTTTTACGAAGTCCCCGCGCACAAAAAGGCCCTGTATACATAAAATCATGTTCATTAATTTTTTCTACCCTTCTTTCAGGGGACCCCGCATATAATATTTTCCCGAGGCCTCGTTATTTTGTTTTGTAAAAAAAGATGAAAAATTTTCTTTGTTTTGTAGGATTCAAAAATTATCAACACAAGAAATAATTATCCGAAATATTAATTAGGCAGTATTAAAATTACAAGTGCAGCGAATTAAAAAACATTTGGGAATGACAAGGTGCACAGGTTGCATTAGCAGGTGCCGTCAACAGAAGAGCTGACGCAACACTGGCGAAACAAATGTCACCCTACCACACTGCATTAGGTCTTACAGCAAATTCTTGACTCCACAACGCTTCAGATAGAGTAAATATATCAAAATTTGAGTGTTTTGTCCTGAGATAAAAAGAAAGTGGTAACGTTAAGTATAGTGTATATTTACGTTTTTTTCGGTTGCTACTTTCTGCTGAAATGATCGTTACTACCTGAGCAGTATTTTACGCTTTACTACAGAGTATTTGTTTTCTAGCACACGGTGTGAAATCTGACGTGTCACACATAACATTTATTAGCTCTTGGTGATTCGGCGGACAAGTCAGATTTTTATATATCCAATCTCCCGCAATGCGATTGTACCGCATACGCCAACCCCCTGCCCCTACCACTGGCCGGATATCTTCCGGCACAAATCGAAACCCACACATCTCGTTTGGTGTCAAGCTACAAAACAGCGTACGTCGTAATCCTCCATCGAATAAAAAGCAAGGGTATAGCTTTTTTATGCGA